>NC_058133.1:198849736-198947720 GCF_016433145.1 Gracilinanus agilis
AGAGAGAGAGAGAGAGAGAGAGAGAGAGAGAGAGAGAGAGAGAGAGAGAGAGAGAGAGAAAAGTGAACAGAAGGAAAACCAGAAGGAATCACAGACAAGCAAAACAGCTTTGAATGTTACATGTTGAATTTTTTATTTACTTAAAAAGAAAAGCAAACTCTGCATAATAGAGACGCATAGTTTCATGTACAATTCTCTCCTTCTGTTCCACAAGGAAACAGCACATAAAATTTAAAAAAAAAAGCTTTCTCAAGACACTCTTCTCCAGTCCTCATCATTATGATCTTCAATTTAAACACAGTTAATTTGGTGTATCTTTTTATTTGATGAAAGTATGCTGGCCTCCTTGCTGTATGCCTTTAAATATAGTATTGGTGATGATAATATAATAATAATACCTAGCACCTATTTGGTGATTTAAGATTTTTCATTTGATCCTCACAATAGGTAGGTGCAATTATTACCCCCATTTTACACATGATGATACTAAGGTAGAGAGAGAGAAAGTTGATTTGCCGGGTCACACAGCCAGAAACTTATCCTTCCATCATCTAGAGGCATATCATTCTCTATGAATTAATAATAATAGACAGCTTAGTATATAGTTGCCTACTATGTGCCAGACATTTCTTTTTTTTTTTTAAACCCTTAACTTCTGTGTATTGGCTCCTAGGTGGAAGAGTGGTAAGGGTGAGTAATGGGAGGTCAAGTGACTTGCCCAGGGTCACATAGCTGGGAAGTGTCTGAGGTCAGATTTGAACCTAGCACCTCCCATCTCTAGGCCTGACTCTCAATCCACTGAGCTACCCAGCTGCCCTGTGCCAGACATTTCAATAAGCATTTTACAATTATCATCTCATTTGATTCTCACAATAACCTTGGGTTGCTATCATTATTTCCATTTTACATGTGAGGAAACTGAGGAAAACAAAAACTAAGTGACTTCACCAGGATCACACAGCTAGTAAGTATCTAAGATCAAATTGAACTCAGTTCTTCCTAACTCTCAAGCCAGCTGTTCTATCCACTGTTGTTCCTTGCATTATAATTGTAAAAGAATGGATATTGGATTGGCTAGTCTTAATAACTTACAAAGAAAGAATCTCCATTTGGGAGAGGGGACCAGTTAGGAGGTGTTTTAAAAGAAGAGGTGGTGAAAGATTGGGCATCATCCCTCTCATAGACAGGGGAACAGATGAGAATTCTTCAGGGTCCTTTCCAGCTATCATGGTCTGTGGTTGATGATTGGTTAGGAGACCCACCCACCTGCCTGGGAGACACCACCCATTGTCAATAGTGCTCACCAGGCTCAGCCTCCCCATCCAGTCCTCAAAGGCTTGGCTAAAGGTCAGAACCTACAGGATTCAGAGAAAGTACAGGGTGGGGCTGCCCCCAGAAGATAATGGAATATGGGAGGGAGGAGAGTAATGGAATTACTCTTTTTTCCAGGGGGGCTCTCCAAGGGGAGGAAATGACAAACCAGCTAGGTTGGATTCAGTGCTATTAGGTTAGAGGCAAGCTATAGGTGGTACCTCTAGGATGATGGTATATGCTGGGGCTTTGAGTCAGAGAGATCTAGGTTCAAATTCTTTGGATGATCCTAGGCAAGTCATTTCATCTCTGTCTGCCTCAGTTTCTTCATTTGTAAAATGGTATGAGAATAGTACCTACCTCGGAGAACTGTGAGGTTCAAATGAGCTAACATTCAATATTCTTAAATCTTATCTATTATTATCAAAGAAGGTTGAGGAGCAAGGATTCCAGTGGCCACCCAATTCCCAGCTCACTAGACAATTAAGGGGAAAGGGGAAATGTAGATGTGACTTAATTTCCTCCATGTTAATACATGGTGCTTTGAGATCCTGGAAGATGCTTTGTTGGGGCCCTATATGCTGTATCGTTACTAATTAATTATCTCTACTGATGTTCTTATTGCCAGTTATCTGACATGTTCTGTCCCCCGTTCACTTTCAGAAACGAGCAAGGCTTTGGGACATGTCTGCACACCGCACCTAGAGAAATGGATGGCTCAGAGACTGTCTGTGACCTTATTATCCAGGACGAACAGTCCGGAGACAGGAGAGGCTGGGATCCGAACCAGTCTTAAAGCCGGACATTCCTAGCCAGAGAGGAGAGATAACCCCTAGAGGCTCCAGCCGTCTGCTGACCCCTCCCGGAGGGCGAAGAGCCGGGGCTGGATCTCTGCCGCAGAGGCAATAGCCGCAGCCACCAGACACTTTCCCCGCAGCCGCGCTGACCTCCCGACCAGCTAGAGCAGGAGCAAGCTCTCTGGAGACAGCGGGGTTGGGTCTCTGGGGGCCCCGAACAGGTGTTTAGGGGAGGACTCCGGAATTGGCGGGGAGGGCCATGAGGGAGGGGCGCCGCTGCCCCTTTAAGAGGTGGCTGCAGAGCCGAGCTCTTCACCACCCTTTCCCCGGAAGAAAAGCGGAGCCAAGGCCCAGGCTTGCTAGGTGGGGAGGTGCGGAGCTGGGCGTGGGAGAGGCGGGGCCGTGGGACCCCTCCCTCTCCCCCTCCCTCTCTTCCCTCCCAGCCGCGATCCGGCCCCCGCAGCCGGGAGCCCGGATCGGGTAGCAGGAGCGGGTAGAAGGCTAGGAGGGCGCAGCCAGAGCAGAGCTTTGCGGGGGGGACAAAGTGGCAGGAGGGTAGGGCTGAAGACGCCGGGGGCCAAAGGGTCCAGCCGTGCGGGCTGCAGTGACACAAGCCAGAGAGGGGTGGGGAAGAGAGCGTGATACTGACCCGAGCCGGGTAGGAGACCCGGCGAAGACAGGGTGTGAAACTGACCAGGGGCACCTGACTGGACTAAGTGGGGCCACCTGACGGGGTTGGCCGAGGGCCGGTCGGCTACGCTGCAGGCGGCCGCGGGGGAAACAGGTGAATCTGACCCCCCACCTCCCCTGCACCCCCAATATACACGCATTCGCCCCAACGGGTCGGCTGCAGCCATGGACCCAGGCCCCTGCGGCCGCCGTTCCCCCTGTGCCCAGCGCCTGCCCTTCTGTGCCTTGGCGCTGGCCCTGGCAGCTGTTGGCTGTCGCGTAGCCTCCGCCTTCAACCTGGACACCCGATTCCTGGTGGTGAAGGAGGCCTCGAACCCCGGGAGCCTCTTCGGCTACTCGGTCGCCCTCCACCGGCAGACTGAGCGGCAACAGCGCTACCTGTGAGTGGGGGCGGGGGCAAGGGCTCGGGTTGGTGGGAGACCAGGACATCAAAGGGGGATCTCCAACATTCCCCTACCCTGCCAGCTTCCTTTGAGCTTTTAGGATGCCCTTAGGGTTTAAGGATTTACGAGCCCGGGAGGGGGGTAGCTTTGTTGAGAGAGGAAGGGTTGAGCGGGGGAAGGGGGTTCAACGGCGGAATCTGCGGTGGGAGGAGAGTAGATAATCCCTAACACGTGCGAGAGCTGCTACAACCTGCCTCTCCCCTCTCGAAAAATTCCCAGTCTTGAGGCACAGGCTGGGGGTGGGGTCCCCTTTGTGCCTGGAGTCCCTGGAGACATGACTAGGAGTGACTGGATGCCTGAACACTGCCCCTCTCTTCGTTTCCCCTAAACCTGGGCACCTAGCCCTTGAGGGGCCCCAGCTTTGAAACCTTATGGCTTAAGTCCCCAGTCATGGGGAATGGGAAGGCGCTTAAAGGAACAGACCTGTATCGGGAAGCCCTCAGCTTCTGTTGACCGTCTTCATTGCTCTCTCCACCTTGTACTTACATTCCTGACTGTACTAACCATATCCTCTGCATGCCCCGGGATAATAGAATCCTAAGATTTAGAACTGAAAGGGACCAAAGAGGAGATCTAATTTAACCCCACTCCATTTACAGAGAGGTAAACTGAGGCCCAGAGAAGGAAAGAATGACTTGTCCAAGGTTACACAAGAAGGAAGCCATTAATTCTTCATGTGTACATAGAGAGCCTTTATGGCTTCCAAAGCAGGTGCCCCTGCTAGTCACTCTGTGAAGAGAGCCTACACAAGGTGTTCTTTCCACTTTAAAGATGAGGTGAAGTGACTCTCTCCTCCAATCACTCAGTTAGTACAGTGTCTGGATCTGGATTCGAATTCAGATTCTTTGATTCTGAGTCAGAACTTTCCCCATTGATTCAGGATGAATGGACTGAATAGGCTGTTGTGTTTGATTGAGGTCAGAAGAGAAAGTGCTACCTGGACCCAACCCACGTGCGCCCCCTTGAGGTTTCAGTGGTGAGAAGAGGGCAAACCATTCTCATACTTTCCCGCCCGCCAAAAGTTGAGGACCCCCCTCCCCTCTCTCCTCCTCCCCAGCATCTTCTCCACATTCCACACATTCATGCTAGATCTTCAGCCCTGAGTGTGTTTGTTTTGGTTCGAAGAGGAAAATGGTATTTTCCCCCTTTCTCTCCTCTCTATTCCTCCCCAACAGCTGCTAAAAAAAAGGAAAGGGGCAGGCAGGTCAGGGATCTGGAAGGGGAAGGTGATAGCAACCAGCTGTTTGGGTTCCAAGTCCTCTGTTGGATATAGTAGTTGTCTAGCTGACCTATTTATTACTGGAGGCTGAGTGCTTTGGGATCTAAGATGGGGTACTTGTTATTGTTCAGTTGTGTCTGACTCTTCATGACTCCATTTTGGGTTTTCTTGGCAAAGATACTAAAGTGGTTGGCTATTTCCTTCTCTAGCTCATTTGACAGATAAAGAAACTCGGACAGACAGGGTTAAGGGACTTGTCCAGGGTCACTCAGCTAGAACGTATCTATGGCTAGATTTAAACTCAGGTCTTCTTTACTCTAGACCTGGGGTCTGCAACATATGGCTCTCGAGCCATATCTGGCTCCATCTCCCAACTGGCCAGTCAGGGCAGAGCCCCAGGATGTGCCCCAGGGGGCCCTTTAGCCCCCCCCCCATATTCTAGCACCTTCCGCCTCCATCCTCTTCCTTTCGTGGTTTATGGCTCTCATGGCCAAAAAGGTTGCCGACCTCTAGACCCAGTATTCCTAGCTGCCTCAGATGGGGCACAGGCTGGGCATTTATTTTATCTTCTTTTACTTTGGTGGAGGTGGGTTTGGGCAGGAAAACATTCATGAAAGATGAGGGTGATGGGTGTCTCAGAATGATCAGGTTGTCATTAAAGGCAGGGGAAGGAAGCAGGTGGGGTTCAACTTTCTCAGAGCTGGGTGACCTTAATAGAGAGATTCTTCAGCCTCTATTCCCAGGAAGTAGTACGGTGGTTGAAAGTAGTTGGGGAATTACAGCAGAGCACATAGACCCGCCCTGCTTAGTCCTAAGCCTATGTACTCCTGAGAAAATTGGGAAGTAACTAAAGTCCAAACTTTCCTAGCAGCCTTGACCTTTGCCCCTTGGCTGGTAGATCTCTGCTCCAACCAGAGCTTAATTCTAACTTGGGAAAGGTTGAGTAAGGAATGGGGATTTGGGCCTCAGAGTTCTCATCCCTGACTCTTGCCCAGTTTATTGGCTGAAAAATGATAGGGTCATTTTTCTCAGTTTCCCCAGATACTGTCTTTGGAGATTCCAGATAAAGCTTCTACCTTAGTCTATGGTATAGTAGTGATTCTTCAGCTTGAAGAAGGGCTGTTCATTGGAACTTCTCTACTCCCAAGAATTAGGAGACCTGGATTCTTGCCTTGACTGCTAGATCTCAGGAAGATTACTTCCCTTTTTTTCAGTGTCCTTCTGTAAAAAAGGCCTGAACAGTCAAGATGAGCTGTTATCTAATGAAAAGAGCACTAGTTCATCAGAGGATCTGGGTTCAAACCTTGGCTTTACTGTGTCATTTCATGACCTTTGACAAGTCACTTAACACCCTTGGGTCTCAGTTTCCTCATCTGTAAAATGGAATGATTGAATTAGATGACCTCTTTTTTCTAGCTCCATAATCATCTGATCTCTAAGGTCCCTCCCGATAGGCTCTGACAGTCTATATATAATTCCACATACTTTCCCCTTATTCCCAAAATGTGAATTATCATAGTGGCATGAGGGTTGAAGTCCCCTGTGGCAAATGAGCTAAATCTTTAGGTATTTGAGTTTCGTTCAACACATTGCCCCAAATATCTCCTTCTTTTGAGTTCCGATACTCTGGGTCTTACAGTGCAAACTGGGTATAATCCTAGACCTACCTGAACCTGGAAATTTAGAGGTGTGTGGGATGTTGTGAGTAAAGTGAAGAAATTGTCATTTCTAGGTCATTCTGGGTCTCTTGGGAAGTTTCGGGTCTCTTATTCTGCCAGAGACTCCTCAGCAGGGCCAGATGGGCTTGGACAGACAATCAGCTGTGAATCCAGATGTGAACAGCTGCCTGGAAGGACAGCTGTAGGGAGGCTGAAAAATCAAGCTGTGAACTGAAAACTTCTGGCCTGGGGCCTTGAGCTCTTGGGCCAGGACATCTAGGTTCCTTTGGGGGAAGGAGAGACTCAAAGACCTCCTAGACGAAACAACATTCCAATCCCTGACTGACAACTTGCAGTTCAGCTAACAAACTCTTCTTTAATACCGACCTAGTGCATACCTACTCGGTATAAAGTAGTATGGAGTGAAAAGGCCAGCTTCTTCTTAGACCAATGCACTGATTTCCCTTTGGGACTGTGATCTATCCCCCTCACACTTCCCCAACACCATGTATACATGTGACCTAGATTTCTAGGTCCAGTGAGACCCAGAGTCTTGGAGCTCAAAAGTCCCTGAGGAGAATATTCTAGTCAATTACCTTCTTCCTCTAAATATCCTCTTCAGGTGACTTGCTCAGGGCCACATATTTAATAAGTGCCTGAGTCAGGATTCAACCTCTTGTTTTTTTTGAATCCAAGTACAACATTTTGCCCACTATGCTGCCTAAGAATATTAAGTTTCCAGAAGCTCGACTTAGGAGTAAGAGTTCCAGCAAGAGCAGACATGACCCTACTAGCATCTAGCTCTTTCCTTTTCCCTAGACTAATATCAGGGGGGACTGGGGTGGGGGTGGGGGGAAAGGTTGTGGGTACCTGCTCTAGAATGATGATGAAGTGTCATCTGATGTGGGCATGATCCAGAAGGACCTACTGTGATCTCTGGAAATATGCTCCCTGTAAGGTAGGCTGAGCTGGCATTCTCTGGGGCTAGTGAAGAGTAGAAGAGAGCAGCAGCCATGGCCTTAGGCACCCATTATAGAGGTAAACCTTCTTCCTTGACCTATCTCTGCTTCAGAAGCCAGTGTGAGAGACCTTGGAAGAAATGTGGTTGTGTGCTGGCTTCTGGCAAGGAAGAAGAGGTGGGGGGTGGGGCAGGGTGCTTTTGTTATCAAGTTGCCTTGCAGATAGATATTTCTTAAAGACCAGAAGGAAGGAAGATACCCAGAAGATAGGAAGTAGAGAAAAAGGTACCCTAGCATTCCTCTCTCTTTAGATTTATTAATGAAGTAGTAGCTAGTCCATAGGTAGAGGGGCTGGCCAAGATATCCTCACAAATGTCTTTTAGTTCTACTCTGGATGCTCCCTCCCAGTCCCTGTACCTCATGTCTTTCTCTTCCTTATCTCTTTTTCTCCTCTATCTGTTTTTCCACTTAACACTTTCTCTTTCTCTCCTTAGTACTTTCTCTTTCTCCTCTATCAGTTTCTTTCTCTATTCATCTCCTTTTCTCCCATTTTTTCCTCTTATCTCTCTCCCCTCATTTCTCTCCCATCTCTCATTCTCCATCTTTTTCCTTCATCTTTTCCTCAATCTCTCCCTTCTCTTCCCCATCTCTTTGTCTCCAACTTTTTCCTTTCATTATATTCTCTCACATCTCTCCACTCTATATCTCTTCTCCTATCTCTTTCTCTCCCATGTTTCTTTTTCCCCCCATTCTTCTCCCTCTCCCTTCTCCTCTATTTCTTTCTCTCCTTCTCTCTCTTCCCTACCTCTTTCCCATCCCAGCCTCGAGAGGCTGAGTCACTGGTGAGAAGAGGGCAATGTTGGGGGCGGTTAGAGGAGGTCTGCTGTTCCATTTTGGGCATTGTAGAACTTTGAAACTACCAGGGGAGCGTCCCCCAGGGAGATGTCTAATTCAGGAAACAGGGCTGACACTGAGCTGGGATCCAGGCGGCAGTTAGCTGCTGCCCCTAGGCAGGACATGCTCCTTCCCTTTTACTGCTCCTATCTCTTTGTGAAGGGTTGACCTTAAATCAGAAAAAAGCAGACCTGGAGGCAGGATGGTTCCTGGAGGCAGCTTCACTTCAGGAGTGCTGACTCCTGGGACCTATTCCTCTGCTTGGGTGCTCTCTAGGAAGCCCCATATCCTCTCTGGAATTGAAATTTGCCCTGCCTACGTATTGGAAGAAGAGAAAGAGGTGTACCTACCTGAAATCCCTTCCCATGAATCTCTGAGATGGAGCATTACAAGAAACCTTAAAGGCTCTCATTACCCCAAGCCCACCCCTTCCCCCTCTGCCTTGTCCAAGCCTGCCTTTTTCCTTCTCTGGAGTGATGGATGCTGATGCCCCTAACCCTCCTGAGTCCCATTTCCCAGCTTTTATCACTTCTGCTGTTTCTCCACTTTGATGCTCCATTAGCTTTGAACTACCAGGGAGTTGGGCTAGGGTAAGAAGCTTTGCTTCCCATTGCTATAGTTCCCCAGAGGCTGGGAGGGGCTCAGCTACTTTATAGGAAGGAGAAAAGCAGCTGTGTGGCTGGACTTGTAAGGTTTGTTCCATCCTTTTGCCTCCCTCCCAAAATCATCTCAGAGAGATGAGAGGGGAAACACCAGAAAGAATTTTTGTCTGAAGCAAGTTCCTTATCCCTGAGTCTCAGTTTCCCCATCTATAAGAAAATAAGAAATGAACCAGATGACCTTTGTGATTCCTTTCAGCTCCAAATCTATGATCCTGAGTTGAGAGAGAGAGAGAGACAGACAGACAGAGACAGAGACAGACAGAGAGAGTCCTCACTCTTGTCTATTCCATCCCTTTAATGTTTAAAATCATTTCAGTATATTAAACTTTGCCTCAGGGCTCCAACCAGAAGGGACCAGAATCCTGTAGGAAGTCTGGGAGATTGGGACTAAGGCAAGTACCAGGCTGAGGGAGGGGATCTTTCCCTACCCCACCAAATTACTGACTAGAAGTTGCCAAAGCCTTCTTGGCTGAGAAGTTGGGAATTATTTATTCAATAAACATTTATTTAGTACTTTTTATGTGCCAAGTACTATGCTTCTACAGTCCTGAACACAGTTAGGAAAAGTCACATTCTTGGCACATACAAGGGCTCCTTATTCTGCCTCTGGTTTAGAAAGGAAGGATATACAATGTACCCTAAGCCTTCAGGATCTGGGAAAAGGGATGGGACTATGTGATGTTTTACCAATTGACCTCTCTGGCTCTTGACAAGATGCTCTGTGATAGCAGGAAGATTAGTGGCACCTCAGAATGGAAGATACTTTGAGCTCAGTTGAGCAGAGACCCTCTTCACACCCTCCCTTGATAGCTTTCATTCCTCTACTTCCCCTGATGATTTTGGCTATCTTCCTGACTTTGGATAGGGCACTTGCACTAATCTAGGCAGATTTGAGTGAGTGAGGGAGATTTAGGTTGGCTTCTGTGGGTATGGATATACAGAGGAATGCTGGATCTCAGAAATCAGGTAGGAGCCAGAGTGAATATTTCTATTTTTCCCTGAATCACAAGTAATATCTGATTGAGGGCCTAAGATGGCAGTTGCTCCAGCCTTATTTACTCCAGGCCTTTTTTAGATTCAAGGATCTGGAAAGGGGATAGCTAGGTGGCTCAATGAATTGAGATCCAGGTCCAGAGATGGAAGGTCTTGGGTTCAAATCTAGCCTCAGACACTTCCTAGCTGTATGACCCTTAGCAAGTCATTTAATCTCCATTGCCTAGACCTTATCACTCTTCTGTCTGAGCACCAATACACAGTATTGATTCCACGATGGAAGGTAAGGATTTAAAAAAAAAAGGATTCTGGGAATAGGGTGAAGAGAGAGAATGAGCTGAGTGATTAGGAAAAAGTGAACAAACAGACTATTTTTTGTCAATAATATTTTTCCCAATTATATATAAAATTTTTTGACATTATTTTCTAAAATTTTGAGTTCCCTCTTCTTCCCTTCTTCCCCTTCCCACAATTTCATATATGTTACATATGTGTGATCATGCAAAATATATTTCTATATTGGTCCCATTGTGGAAGAAGATGCATACTAAAAAAAAAATGAAGAAAACTGAGTGAAAAATACTATGCTTCGATCTGTATTCAGATTCCATCAGTTCTTTCTCTGGAGGTGGATGGCATTCTTCATCATAAGTCCTTCAGAAGTGTCTTAGATCTTTGTATTGTTGAGAATTGCTAAACCATTAAGCTGTTACTGTGTATTATGTTCTTCTAGTTCTGCTCACTTTGCTTTGCATTATTTCATATAGATCCTTCTAGGCTTTTCTGAAAGCATCCTGCTCTTCATTTCTTATAGCCCAATCATATTCCATTATCATATACCACAACTTGGAACAGACTATTTTTGACACAAAAATCTATACCCATCTCCCTCTCTCCACAAACTCCTGTACTGCCTCTGCCCTATCACTTGGCCTATGGGTGAGTGAGGTGCTAAAGCCTTTCTTGGGATCACGTAGATGTAGAGGTATAAGAAGCCTTAAAGGCCAATGACTCCAACCTTTATCATTTTACAGATTAGGAAACCAAGTTGTATAGAGAATGGACACATTATGGACATACAGCTAGTATTAGAAGCAAGACTCTCTGACTTATGTTCAGTGCATTGTCCATTATGACTACAACTTTTTAATAGGTTGGAATGCTCATTTACATGGCACTTAAAGTCCAGGAGCCCTCTCCTCTTCCATCAGAATCCTTCAGTATAGTTGTGAAGGACTCCTGACTTACCTTCGTTTCAGTCTCTTATTCAGTAGTCACTTGTGTCTGACTCTTCGTGACCCTGTGGGCTTCTATCCTTGGGGTTTTCTTGGCAAAGATACTGGAATGGGTTGCTATTGCCTTCTCCAGCTTATTTTATAGATGAGGAGACTGAGGCAGATAGGACTAAGTAACTTGCGCAGGATCACACAGCTAATAAATGTCTGAGGTCAGATTTGAACTTGGGTCTTCCTGACTCCAGGCCTAGTAGCAGATAGAGGCTAATTGACTTGCCTCAAATCACAAAATTAAGATGTTTCTGAGTCTAGATTTGAACTCAGGTCTTCCTGACATGGAGCTCAGCACTTTACTGTATCTTAGTTTATGTGCCTACCCAATCCTTAATCTTAACACAAATGGCACTTCTGCAGAGTTTCTTCTTTGCCATGTCATGTGTTATTCCTCTGCACTTAACTGGATATCATACGGTATCTCTATTGGTGTGCCATCACCACACTCTGAGATCTCACAAGACAAATAGAAAAAAAAAACCATATCTCAACTTTGCGTCTTTCCCTGCCACTGGCATAGTGCTTTGCATATAGTAAATATTTGTGGAAATGAATTAACCCTCATCTGGGGGGGGGGGGAGAAACCTGACCAGTCAGACTGGGTTACACTAGGGTCAACCATCCCCACCCCCAGCATGCTATCAATGTTTTTACCTGGTCTCCTTCCTCTGCCCCTGATGTCTGCTTCCCCTACCCTCCACCTTCCCCCCAACCTAGCATACAGCTCTGATTTGCTCCATCCTGGGCAAGGAGCCAGCAGGACTGGAGGGGCCTCTGAGCCAGGAGCTAAAAATACTCAGAGGCTTGGGGGGAAAGGGGGGGAGTTGGTATTGCGGGAAGGTTCCCTGTGGAATCTCTGGGGAAGGAGAGAATTGGATCCGGATGGAATTGGTGGAGGGAGGTGATTTTGTCTGAGCATCCTGTCTCTTCCCCCTCTTAGTGTCCACAGACCCAGGGCTTGCACTAAGGATGGAGGAGGTGAGGGGTAGGCAGACAGATAATTGACTGACTTTTATTCTGCTTGCTTGAAACTTTAGGAGGGGGCCGAGGTGGAGGGGAGGGCTAGTTTACAAGCCAGGGCATGCTAGCTGCCCAGCAAAGCAGGATATTGTCTGGGCTGGGGAAGAGGGAACCCTATCGCTCCCCCCTCCCCCCATCCCCCTCCCCCTTCTTTGGGTTGAGGAACAGGGGCAGTTTATAATCCCCGGCAGAGAGTGTGGGCACAATTCTTTCAGTTACATTTCATTGATGGAATCTAGGTTGAACCTTCTCTAGATCTCCCCCCCCCCCCCTTCTTCCTGTTCCATCAAGCACCAAAACCATTTTGAGGTCATTTCAGCCAGTCCCTTGCCTCTAGGCAGGACTGTGTCTAGCCCAAAGATTTCTTGTGCTTAGCATTCCCTGCCAATTCCATTACTCATGTTTGGATGTCCTTGGAGTTGGGAGGGTCTACAGGATGGCTAGCCTTGATCTCTCCTGCTCTGATGTTAACCTTTGCCCTCCTAATAGCCATCTTTACATTTGTTGGGCAAGTCTGTTCCCTTCTTCAGTCTGACTAACCTGGTAGGCAAGCATGTGCTAGAGCCAACTCTGACAGGGAAAACTGAGTGTTAAAAGTGAGCATTTCTACCTCAGGAATTGAATTAGGACTTGATTTATTAACTTCTTGGTTGTCTAGATTTAAGTAAGTGATGGAGAAAATGACAATAATGCAGATTAAATTTAGAAGTTGTGTCCTAGGGTTTTAGAGAACTAGTTGTTAAACACTTACCAGCACACTGCTCCTGATAGGGTGAGGATTTCAGGGTCCTCACCTGGAGAAATAGGATCTGGGATTCCTGGTTTTATCATTCACATTCCCATATATAAGAAAGTTGGGCAGCAGTTAACTAAAAAGCGGCACCGGTGGATTGGGTCATCTTTCCAACCTCCCTAGCCCAGGCTTCTGGCCTATGTGTGGAAGGGGTGGGGCAGTAGGCCCTAGTGGGTGGTCAGTCACCAAAGAGCAGTGTGGTTTTCCTTGCCCCTTCCTGTATCAGACTAGGAAGTGACTAACAAGGGGCTGACAGGACAGAGCTGGCACCTGGCCAACCTTGTATGCGTTGGTACTGCCAAGGGGAGGGGGAAGGGGACTCCCCTTGACCCCCCTCCCTCCTCTTATTTCCTCGGGGCCTCAGAACAAAGCTTTTGCTGTTGAAGTGTGTAGGGAAGCATAGGTTGTGTCCTACCCCCTCCCCCTCCCAGGCTCCCCAGGCTCTACATTCCTGACATGGGGAGGGAGGGATCTCCAGGTCTCTACATGCCCAGGATTTGAACCTCTTCTCCCGCTCCCATCTGCCCCTCATCAGCAACTCACAGCCACTGACTAGAGGCAGAGATTGCACCCTCATGCTGTCCTTGGCTCTGCCTTAATTCCAGGTGTGGAAGGGCAAGAGAGGAGAATAAAAGAACCAGTGGCTGGTGGGAGGGAGAGAGATAAACATAAGGCCCCATGGGCCAAGAATTGGATTAGAACCCAGGTAGTAGGGCAGGGAGCAGAGGTCCTCTGAGACCCCAGTCCTTGTGTGGCCTATGGGAGAGCAAGGGAGGGAGGCACAAACATCCGCCGCCTTCCTGATTTTCACTATTTATCTACCGACCCTATTTTCTGGGGTGGAGTGGGAAGATAGAGAGCAGAGGAATACCTTGCCTGGTAGCTCTGGAGTCTGTCATGAACCCCTTAACCTGCAGTCTGCCCCCACCTCAGGCAGCCCAACTCCTTGGCTTTGGTGTAGGTTGCTGGAGCAGCAGTAAGGCTTTCTGTGCCTTTAAAGATGTGAGACAAGGAGACCAGTTAGGTCTAGGCAAGAGGTGACCAGGGCCTTTTGAACTGGGGTGGTGGCCCTCTGGGTTGATGAAAGGGAAAGATGTTGTGGAGTTAGGAACACCTAGATTTCACAGCTGATTAAATATCAGGGAGATAGAGATGGAGAGAGGAGTGGGAAATGACATTCTTGGGTGGCTGGAAGTATAGTGGCATCTTCCACAGGAAGAGAGAAGGTAGAAGGGGAGTGTGTTCAGTGGGAGAATGAATGAGTTCTGTTTTAGAAATGTTGACTTGGAGGCAGCTAGGTGACTCAGTGGATAGAAAGCCAGGCCTAGAGATGGGAGGTCCTGGGTCCAAATCTGGCCTCAGACACTTCCTTTGTGTCTGAGCTATGTGTCAACTGTGTGACCCTGGGCAAGTCACTTAAGCCCCATTGCTTAGCCCTTACTCTTCTTCTGCCTTGGAAACACTATACAGTATTGATTCTAAGACAGAATGTAAGGATGAAAAAGAAAGGAAGGAAGGAAGGAAGGAAGGAAGGAAGGAAGGAAGGAAGGAAGGAAGGAAGGAAGGAAGGAAGGAAAGAAATAGGCTGATAGCTTTGAGGATGGTTGGGCTTAGTGAGAGGTTTTTAAGGATAGTAGAGACTTGGACAAGTTTGTAAGCAGGAGGGAAAGATCTAATGTTGGAGAAGAGTTTGAAGATTTGGGGGAGGAGAATAATTGTTGGAACCTTTTGCTGGAGAAGACAGGAGAAGATAGGACTGCATTTGTTGGACAAGTTGGCCATGGAGAGAAGGGCCACGTCTTCAGCAGAGGGTAAAGGAGGAGAGAAAAGAGGATGAAGTCAAAGACTGTGAGATGCAGTGAAGGGGAGGAGTGGGAATTCAATCAAATGGTCTTGATTTCCTCAGTACAGCATGAGATGTCCCTTATGTTTTAATCAGGACAGTTAGATGGATAGAATGTTGGGCCTGAAGTTAGGAAGACTCCTCTTCCTGAGTTCAAATCTGGCCTCAGACATGTACTAGCTGCGTGACCCTGGACAAGTCACTTAACTCTGTTTGCCTCGGTCCCCTCATCTGTCAAATGTGTAAGCTGGGTCTAGAGTCAGGAAAATTCATCTTCTAAATTCAAATTTGACCTCAGACACTTCCTCTCTGGGTGACCCTGGGCAAGTCACTTAACCCTGTTTGCCTCAGTTTCCTCATCTATCAAATTAATTGGAGAAGGAAATGGCAAACCACTCCAGGATCTTTAGCAAGAAAACACCAGATAGGGTCACAAAGACATGACTCAACAACAAAAACTTTACTCAGATCTTGTTGTACCTCTCAATGATACATTGGACTTTCTAAAGATTATTATTTTCTTGGGGTAAGGGCAGAGATAATCTTCAGGCTATTCAGTCAGGGAAAGCACCCAGTTGTCCCATCCTCTCCAATGTGGATACCTTTTGCTTAGAATGGGCTTCCCTTTCCCTTGGACAGCACCCTCCTGAGAACCAGATGTTAATCTGACCTATGGTTTCTTTTCTTCCCCATTAGGCTTCTTGCCGGTGCCCCCCGGGACCTCGCTATCCCTGATGGCTATACCAACCGGACAGGTGCTGTATATTTGTGCCCCCTCAGCTCCCAGACAAATGACTGTGAACGGATGGATATAGAGGAAAAAAGTAAGGAGAGGGTCACAGATCTCCTTGTCCTGAGTATTCCCTTTGGGCAACACCCAAAGAACTATGGGGTGTGGGGGCAGGGTTTCAGAGAGAAAAGGAGATGAGGTCACCATTCTCAAAAAGGGATTGTAGACCCTGCCCTGGCTCTCTAAGGCTTAGAGTTGATTGGGGGCTTAGAGCTATATAGATTGTTGTGGGAAGAAGAGAAGTGGAACATGCCAGGGAACTGGGTTGGAAAGGAAGGACTAGGCTGGGGAGAGGAGCCTGATGTCCAGGGGGTGTGGAGAACAGGAAAAAAGATCCCAGGACCAAAGAAGGGAAGACTGGGTACATTTTAGAATTAGGTGTGCCTAACTGTAAATTAGACAGCTCCCAGTTGCCTGCTCTTAAGAAGCTCTAGGAATGTGAAGTGTGAATTTTTGTTGGTCTTATATATCCCTCCTTATTCCTGCCTTTGCTCTTAGGTGATCCCAGGCAGCACATTATTGAGGACATGTGGCTTGGGGTGACAGTAGCCAGCCAGGGACCTGCAGGCAGAGTGTTGGTGAGTGGCTAGATGAGACTTGGGGCACCCACAGCTTCTGTGCTTCCCTTGTACCCTGCAAACTATTCAGGTCTCTCTGGAGGTGGAGGGAAGGTTACATGAGGGCCAAAGAAAAACCAGGAATATGAGTACCTGGGCTTCTGAGAACAATATGTGTGTGTCTTGGTGTTCCCCGTGGGGTTTTGCTGCTCTCCCCAGGCTGGGTGTGGCACAGCCCTTTTCTGTGTCTCATTGCTCTTCCTAGCCCCTAGGGTGCCCACCCTTCGTGGGAACAAGCTGAGTGAGCCTCTGGGAGGAAAGGGCAGAAGGGGCCCCAGGCAGGACAAAGTTGGCTCTAATTGCTTCCTTTGGGAGGCGGGGCAAAGGGAGCCAGGAAGAAGTGGCATAGTTCCTGGGGAACCTTGCCTGCTCCAAACTGGGCCTCAGGATCTCATATCTACCTTGGAACACTCCCTGGAACCCTCTTGTGCTCGTTCTCCCACCTTCCCCTGTCCTCCCCTGCCCCACCATTACCCTCACTCCTCAGTGTTCAGAGCTAGCCCTCCCTTCTGGAGGAACAAAACTCTGGGATCCCAGTCTGGACTGATTCTAGACTCTATTGCCCATAACTTTGGATCTAGAATTCTGTCAGTGAATTCATCTGGATTCCCAATTCTTGGTCATTTCTAGATTGGTCCAGATCTATAATAATAATAATAATAATATTAATAATAACAACAACAACAATAATGATGGTGACAATGGCTAGTATTTATATAGTGCTTTAAGGTTTGCAAAGAACTTTACAAAATTATCTCCTTTGATCCTCCCAATAACCCTGGGAGATGGGTCTATTATTATCTCTATTTTACAAATGAAAAACTGAGGCAAAAGGTCCAGGATCATACAGTTTTTCAGTATCTGAGACAAGATTTGAATTCAGGTCATCTTGATTCCAGGATCAACACTGTAACCACTATACTGCCTAGATGATTTTCTCCATCTTCACTTGCTTTATTTCTTTTTAAACCCTTTCTTTCTGTCTTAGAATCAATACCAAGTATCAGTTCCTAGGCAGAAAAGCAGTTGGGGTTCAGTGACTTGTCCAAGGTCACACAAGTAGGAAGTGTCTGAGGCCAGATTTGAACCAAGGTCTGGCTCTCTATCCACTGAGCCACGTAATTGCCCCCACCTTGTTTAATGATAGGAGTAATAATAATAATTTTTATTTTGTCATTCTTTTAAAAATTTCCATATTATTCATTTTTGTAAGTAACTAATCTTACAAAACCCAAACCCCAAAGCATAAACCCAAATATACAAGTGAAAAATCATTTGCTTTCATCTGCATTCTGACTCCCAAAAGTCCTTTCTGTGAAAATGGATAGCATTCTTTGTCATAAGTCCCTCAGAATTGTCCTGGATCATTGTTGGAAATAATTTTTATAGATCCCTTTAAGATTCGCAAATCATTTTACGTGTTATCTCATTTGATTCTCAGCACAACCTATGAAATAGCTACTATTATCTCCATTTGACAGATGAGGAAACTGAGGCTGAAAGTTGTTAAATGCCTTGCTCAGGGGCATGGAAATAGTAAGAGTTTGAGGCAGCATTTGAACTTAGATCATCCTGGCTCCAAGCCTCTTCCAGCTCTTTCTACTTTATCACCTCACTACCTTTAACACACACACACACACACACACACACACACACACACACACACACACAATATCTAATTCTAGGTCAGCAGCTGTTTTTGGTTTTTATTTGTTTTTACTTTAGGAGAACAGGGTATTCTCGGTGGGGAGTGCAGGGAAGTTGTCTTTAACTTGCTCTGTAACCAGTTTCTTTTTGACCTTTGAGCCAAGGACTGTGTTCAACCCATCCCTCTGGGATAATCCCCCAAAGTCCTTTATCTTCCAAAGAGAAGTTCTTCCTTGTCCTTTCCTCCCTCCCAGGGAAAATCTAATATACAGGAAAAAGGGATATTCAGCTTTTAGAATGATGGGGGCCAGCTAGGTGGCTCGGTGGATTGAGATGGGAGGTCCTGGGTTCAGATATGGCCTCAGACATTTCCTAATGGTGTGACCCTGGGCAAGTCACTTAGCTCCCCATTGCCTAGCCCTCCCTATTCTAGGACAGAAGGTAACAGTAAAAAAAAAAATAAAGTTAATGATGGAAATGAAAAAGAACCCAGGACTCCCTCCTTCCTCTCCTCTCAAAATAACATAGAAGACCCTGGTGAGAGAGATCTAAGGGGCAAGCAGACAACTGCCTGTCCAGGTCTCTGGCTGGGCGTCTCCTGTGTGACCTATAGGATGGGTTGTGACAAAAGTTTTGTCTGGGTTTGGGGTTCCCCAGGTCTGTGCGCATCGCTACACCAAGGTGCTATGGTCAGGGTCAGAGGACCAGCGGCGGATGGTGGGCAAGTGTTACGTTCGGGGAAATGATCTACAACTCGACCCCAGAGACGACTGGCAGACCTACCACAATGAGATGTGTAACAGCAACACAGACTACCTGGCCACTGGCATGTGCCAGATGGGCACCAGCGGGGGCTTCACCCACAACACTGTGTACTTCGGGGCACCTGGTGCCTACAACTGGAGAGGTGGGTAAGAAAAGGTGGACGGTGGTAGATGCTATATAGCCCAGGCCAGTAGTAGGGGTATCTGGGAAAGCTTCATGATTACTGGCTACTTTCTCTCTTCTTTCCCACCCTGAGCTAGACATTCTTTTTTTAAAACTCTTACCTTCTTTCTTAGAATCAATACTGGGTGGTAAGGGCTAGGAAATGGGGGCTAAGTGACTTGCCCAGGGTCACACAGCTTAGAAATGTCTGAGGCCAGAGTTGAAACTAGGACCTCCCCAGCTCCACATCTGACTCTCAATCCACCAAGCCACCAGCTGCCCAGAGCCATCCATTCTTAATACACCTCGGAGGTAGCTTCAACCTTTGTAAGACTGTAGAGATCTTTCTATTTTTCTACTTATTGATGGAAACAATAGATGAGATCCTTCACTGGGGACAGTCAGAATAGGAGTTTCATCTACCTACTACTATAGGTCAAGCCGTTTGACTGTTTCTCTGCTGGAAACTTCTCCTTTCCACTCTCTCTCCCTTTCTCTCCTTCCTTCTTCCTATTCCTTCCTCTCCTTCCTTCTCTTCCTTCCTTCCTTCCTTTTCTCTTCTCCCCACTCCCTTTTCTCTCTCTTCCTTCTTCCTCCTTCTGCCTGTATCTGTCCCTCTCTGTCTCTCTTTCACCCTCCCTCCACTTTTTCTCCCACCCTCCCTCCAACCTCTTTTCTCTCTTCCTCTCCCCACTCCTGTCTCCCCCTCTTCATCTCTCCCTCTCCTCCACCCTCCTCTCACCCTTTCTCTCCCTTTCATTTCTCTCTCTGTCTCCCCACACAAATATATTCCATGCACCACATGGCTGCCAACTAGAGCAAAAAGAGAGACCTCAAGTGGATATGAAGAGCCATTATAGGATAAGCTTTTCCTGAGACTAGAACAATCAACCAAAGTGTTAGAGTTTGGGAAACCATCAAAACAGATGTCTGAGGAGCATCTGGGATGAGAGTCAGGCTCAGAGATGGGAGGTCCTGGGTTCAAATCTGGCTTCAGATACTTCCCACCTGTGTGACCTGCACAAGCCACTTAACCTCCATAGCCTAACACACAGTATTGATTCTAAGATGGAAGGTAAGGGTTTTAAAAAAATAGATGCCTGTAGGTTTTGAATTCAAACCTTGGAAAGGGTCTCTTTGCATTGGCAAGAAAGTAGTCGAGTATAATTTAAAGGCTCCTGATTTTAGAAACAAAGGGCTGGAAATAGCATCCTATCTCTGCTTCTTACTGCCTATGTGACCACAGCCTAGTTAGTTGACTTGCTTTTCTGAGACTTAGTTTCCTCATCTCGAAATGTGTTCATCTGAAATGATTTCTCAGGTCACTTCTTACTCTAAGAACCAATGATTCTATAATCTTCCTAGAGCTGTTTTCTGAGTTAGAATTCAGAGTAAGAAAGGACCTTAGAGAATTCATCTAGTCCAACCCCTTTCACACAGGAAAAAACAGACTCAGAGGGATCAAATGCTTTATCCAAGATTTACGACAGATAGCAGAACCAGAATTTGAACCCAAGTCTTTTAACTCACAGTGGAACACTTTTTGCCTGCTCCTGTATTTGGTCTCTCTAAGGAAGGGAGAGTGTCCTTGGAGAGAATGATGGTAGAAGGCAGGAATTATTTCTATGGCAATTCAGGGTCAGGCAGAAGGAGGGATGGGTTCTGAGTTCATACTAATTGTTCCTTCTTCTCCTTAAGGAACCAGCTACATGATCCAGCGGAAAGATTGGGATTTTTCAGAGCACAGTTATACTGAAAAAGAGGACCGAGGGCATCTGTATATTGGTGAGTCCAGGGCCACAATCCTTAACTACTGAATGAAGAAAAGAAGTCCTGGTTGGTTGAAAAGGAAGTCTGGTGGTGGTGAATGGATACTGAGGGAATGAGGCAGTCACTCTCCTTTTTCATATAGATATTCCCACATAGTAGCTTTCCTTCATAACTCTATATTTTATTTTATGCATTTAAAAACATGATTCTCAGGGGGGGTCCAAAGGCTTCCAGAATGCCACAAGAGTCCATGGCACAAAAATATGGAGAAGTACCTCTGGGCTAGGCTGTGCTTCCCAAGGGACATCAAAGGAAGTGATTAGAACTATATGCAGGGGGCAGCTAAGTCGAGCAATGGATAGTGTGCTGAGAAGACCTGTATTCAAATTTGTGACCCTGGACAAGTTACTTAACCCTTTTTGCCTCAGTTTCCTCATCTGTACAAATGAGCTGGAGAAATAGATAAATCTTTGGATAACTTGATTAAAAAGAAAGAAAACCAAATTAAAAAGGTGAAACCACAACTAATGAAGAAGAAATTAAAGCAATTATTGGAAGTTATTTGGTCCAACTATATTGCCAATAAATCTGACAGTCTGTGTGACATAGATGAATACTTACAAAAATATAAACTACATCGATTAACAAGAGGAAATAGAATACTAAAACAACCTCATCATAGAAAAATAAATTGAACAAATCATCAAAGAACTGTGTGTTTGGAATTCAGGGAGGTGCCATTTAAAAGTATCTTACAAACTTCCTGTGGACAGGTGGGGGACTTTGAGACTACATTCCCTGCGATCCAATGAGTTTCTTGTTAAACTTGAGACAATGGGAACCAACGTATAGGGCAGCTTAAATTCGGAGGGCGCCTTGAGACGCCTGATCGGGCTCCCGGGGGTCAGAGAGGAGTAGGGAAGGTATGGAAGAAAATGGCAGAGGCCGCAATTTGAATTTTTTACAGGCACGTGGTTGATTTAGCTCTATCAGCAATTGCTTTTATTAAAATACTAATTTCCCTCATTATATCAGCCTTCATCATTTTTAAAAATAACAGAACTCTCTAAGAAAATAGCCCTAGGACCAGGTAGACTCACAAGTGAATTTACTAATTTCCTAAACATTCAAAGAACTAACTCTAATACAACGTAAACTATAAAAAAAAAAGGCAAGAGGGAATTCTTCCAAATTCTTTTTATGATATAAAATATGGTGATGATACCTAAACCAGGAAAAGATAAAACAGAGAACAAAAGTATAGACCATTCCCTAACATTGATAAAAAATTTTTAAATAAAATATTAGCAAAACACTAACAATTGTAACACAGGAATCATACACCACCTGGGTTTTACTTCAGGAATGCAAGGATGGTTCAATATTAGGAAAACCATCAGCATAACTGACCATATCAATAACAAAACCAATAGAAATCACATGATTATTTCAATAGATGCAGAAAAAACATTTGACCAAATATAACATTTAAAAAACATTAGAAAACACTGGAATAAAGGGAACTTAAAGTGTCAAATGGCATCTGTCTAAAACATTTGCAAGCATTATCTTCAATGGGAATAAACTAAGACTCTTCCTGATAATATGATAAATATGATAAATGAGCAAAGGTGCTCATTACTGCCACTGTTATTTAATGTTGTATGAGAAATGCTTGCTATAGCAATAAGAGAAGAAAAAGATACGAAAAGGAATTAGAATAGGCAATGAAGAAATAAAGTTACCACTGTTTGCAGAGGATATACCTCAAGAACCCTTGGAATCAACCAAATCAACCATAATAGAAATAATCAACAACTCATTGCTTCTGCCTTAGAACCAATACATGGTATTGATTCCAAGACAGAAGGTAAAGGTTAAAAAAAATAATTAAGAATCTCAGCAAAGCTGTAGGATACAAAACAACCCCATTTATATCATCAGCTTTTCTATTTATCATAAAAAAAAACCAAGAAGAAGAGATAGAAAAGGAAATTCCATTCAAAATGACTCTAGTCAATATAAAATACCTAGGGATATATCTACTATAACAAACCCAGCAACTATATGAACACAATTACAAAACACTCTTCACACAAATAAAATCAGACCTAAACAAATGGAAAAACATTAATTTTTCATGGGTAGTGTAGAAGTAAAAATGAATAAAAATACTCCTAGTGTTTTAAAATATATATGTAATTTAATAATAAACAAAAAGAGGAGGAAAAGAAAAGCATTCTCTTTCAGTAAAGTAAGCAAAGCAAAGAGAACCAAAAACTCACACCTGCAGCACTTTGCCAAAGCAAAGCACAAGCTCTCAAAAAAGAGCCCCGCAGCATGGGTTTCAGCCAAATTTATCTCCCAAGCCCCTGTACGTCTAATGAGGACATAACTTAAAAAGATGCTGGGAATATAGCTCAGGTGTGGCAAATTTTCCACCTGCACAGTAGGCCAACCCAATATAGTGAGAATGAAAATCCTACCTAAATTAACTTACCTATTCAGTGCCATACCAATCAAACTACCCAAAAATTATTTCATAGAACTGGAAAAAATTACAAAAAAAGTTCATTTGAAAGAACAAAAGGCCAATAATATTAAGGGAATTAATGAAAAAAATAGAGAAGAAGGAGATCATATCAGACCTCAAAGTATTCTATAAAGTGGTAATCATCCAAACAATCTGGTACTGGGGGCAGCTGAGTGGCTCAATGGATTAGAGCCAGGACTAGAGATAAGGTCCTAGGTTCAAATATGACCTCAGATGCTTCCCAGCTGTGTGACCCTGGGCAAATCACCTAACCCCCATTACCTAGCTCTTATTGCTCTTCTGCCTTGGGACCGATACACAGTATTGATTCTAAGATGGAAAGTAAGGGTTAAAAAAAAAAACACGAAACAATCTGGTATTGGCTAAGAAATAGAGTGGTGGATCTACAGGATAGATTAGGCAATCAGCACATAGCAGTCAATGTCCATAGCAATTTAGCGTATGATAAACCTAGAGAGCCAAGTGTTTGGGAAAGAACTCAGTATTTGACAAAAAACCCTGGGAAAACTGTAAAGCCGTATGGCTGAGACTAGGCATGGACCAACATTTCACACCATATAACAGGATTAAGTCAAAATGAACATTTGATTTAGAAATTAAGGGTGACACCATAAATAAATTAGGGGAACATGGAAAAGATTACATGTCAGATTTATGGATAAGGAAAGAACTTATGACCATTATGAAAAATGAAATAGACAGTTTTGATTACATTAAATTTAAAAAGTTTTATACAAATAAAACCAATGCAATCAAGATTAAAAGAGAAATAGCAAATTTTGGGGGAAATCTTATAGCAAATATCTGGCAAAAGACACATCTCTTGAATATATAGAGAATTGAGCCAAATTTATAAGAATACAAAGCATTCCCCAACTGAAAGACAGTCAAGAACAGGCAGTTCTCAGAGGAAGAAATGAAGACTGTCCATAGGCATATGCAAAAATGCTCCAAATCACTATCAATCAGAGAAATGCACATTAAAGCAACTCTGAGATACCTCTACACACCTATCAGATTGACTAATATGACCAAAAAAGAAAATGATAGATGCTTAAAGAAATGTGGGAAAATTGCAACACTAGTACACTTTTGGTTAAACTGTGAACTGATACAACCATTCTGGAGAGCAATATAGAACCAGGCTCAAAGGGCCACAAATCTATGTTTACCCTTTGACCTAGCAAGACTACTGCTTGGTCTGTATCCCAAAGAGATCAGAAATAAGGGAAAAGGACCCACCTGTACAAAAATATTTTTAGCAGCTCTTTTTGTGGTGGCAAAGAACTGGAACCTGAGCAGGTGTCCATCACTTGGAGAATGGATGAACAAGCTATGATAGATGGAATTCTGTTGCACCATAAGGAACTATGAACAGGATGAGTTCAGAAAAACCTGGAAAGACTTATGTGAACTGATACAAAGTGAAGTGAACAGAACCTTGAGAATGATGTATACAGTACCAGAAATACTGTGGAATGATCAGTTGTGAATGACTAAATCATTATCTGCAAAGCAAGTCCCCAAGATGATCACAAAGGCTCATAAAATGAGAATACTCTCCATAGCCTAAGTAGGAACTGTTGGAGTCTGAGTGAAGATCAAAGCATGCCATCTTCCACTCTGTTTCCTTCATGAGATTTCCATTATATGTGTTTCATGTGACTTCCATCATGACAAGAGCAATGTGGAAATATGTATCACATGAAAGTAGAGATATAATCTATATCAGACTATTCGTCACCTTGGGGAGTCATTGAGAGTAGGAAAAGAGAAAACTAGGATTCTAAAATGTCAAAAAAACAATTGTCAAAGATTATTTCTACATATAACTGGAAAGAAAAAATACAAATGAACTAGAGAAGGAAATGGTGAAAAACATCCCCATATCTTTGTCAAGAAACCCCTAAAAGGAAATCTCAAAGATTGGGACCTGATTGAAAATGACTAAACAACAACAAAATATATTTTAAGGACATTTAAGTGGCTTGGTGGATAGAGCCCCAGGCTTGGAGTTAGGAGAACCTGGGCTCAAATCTGGTCTTAGACACTTCCTAGCTATGTGACCATGGGCAAGTCACTTAACCTTGTTTGCCTCAGTTTCCTTATCTGTACAAATGAGCTGAAGAAGAAAATGACAAAAATATCCTAGTACCTTTGCCAAGAAACCCCCAAGAAGGGATTTCAAGGTGTTGAGCATGACTGAAAATCACTGAACAACAATAAAAAGTTGTATTTTAGAGGCAGCTAAGTGACTTAGTGGTCAGCGCTCCAGGCCCGGAGTTGGGAGAACATAGGTTCAAATGTGGCTTCAGACACTTCCTAGCTGTGTGACCTTAGGCAAGTCACTTAATCCAGTTTGCCTGGTCTTTGCCCTTCTGTCTTAGAGTTGTTACTAAGGTAGAAAATAAGAATTAAAAAAAAAAAACTATAGACAGACTACAGTAATGTCCCTCATGACCCACCTCTCCTTTCTCATCTTCTCCTAGGGTACACAGTACAAGTAGGGAATGGCATCTTACATCCTGAGAGTCTTACGATTGTGGCTGGTGCTCCCCGCTACCAACACGCAGGCGCTGTCTTCCTCATGAACCTGGAGGCAGGTGGGGAAATGGAGCTGAAGCAGGTGTTGGAGGGGAAGCAGGTGGGCGCCTACTTCGGTGGTGCCATTGCCCTAGCAGACCTTAACAATGACGGGTGAGTGAGACTCTGGATCTTCTTCCTAATCCAAGCATCACTCTTCTCTGCCAGTCCAGGGAACTGGACAGAGACTTGTGTAATTGTTCATTCACTTTCATTTTTCCCATGGATTTGAGATCAGAATGTGTGGTGGGCTCTGAATTGGAATGTTGGTTAGAAAGAATCTTTCTTTCTTATGCATGGGTTTTCATGTGGAACACGGCTTCGCATGATTCTTGGGGACATTGAAAACTTTGCATGCCTTTTGTAGGCCAGTCAAGTGTTTATTTAACATGGTTTGTCCATACATGGATCTCCTATGGCCTTCCTGTACCCCCAACATAAGGCTGAAGGGCATGTCTAAGGCAGGTGCAGGGCTATGTATGTGGGTTTGTTCCTGGGCAGTGTACCCATTGATCACTGTGAAGGGGAGGGTCGTTACAGGGCCTTCCTTCACATCCTTCTCTCCACCCGGGTAGGTGGCAGGATCTCCTGGTGGGTGCCCCCTATTACTTTGAGCGGAAGGAGGAGATAGGCGGTGCAGTCTACATTTTTATGAATCAGGGGGGCATCTTCCCCCTCCACCCCTCTCGACGCCTCCATGGCCCAAGTGGCTCAACTTTTGGCTTCTCCGTGGCCAGCATTGGAGACATCAACCAGGATGGCTTCCAGGGTGAGATTTCCCCCTTCTCCTGCCTCATCCCCACCCCCCAGCACATACACATTGCTCCTTCAAGTCCACAAATATTTCTGAAATACCTACTTTGTGAGGGCACTGTGTAACTCACTGAGCTGCAGGGGGAGGGGGGTGAGTACAGAGAAGAATTAGATAGTCTCATTCTTTCCAGAAATTGCCTTGCAGTCAGAGGAATGATATGCACACAAGAAAAGATGGATAACAAAACCAGGCAGTTGTTTAAATGCCAAATGAGTGTTACACCCAGAAAGCTCTGGGGTTTAGAAGAAGGAAGATATCTAGCCTGGGGATCTCAGAAAAGACTTCTTAGGAGCAGAAGGACAAGATGGGCATTGAGGAATGGAAAGCGTTTAGAGCTGTAGAGAAAAGGGAAGCCATGCTAGGTGGGGAATGTCTTTGGAGGACAGTCCTTTTTTAAATTCTTGGGCTGGTTTTTATTCATGTTTGACACAAATATACATTTTCATAATTACAATAGAGTATGCATGCTCTGCCCCGGGATCTATAAGAGTTAGAAACACTAGGTTGGCACTATTGCATTAACTTTTAATATCCAAAGATAATAACAGTTACTTCGTAATCCAAAGCACAAGAAAAGTATTGTGATAACCAAACGCTGGCCAGAGATATATCTAAACCAAGGCTTTCACCTTCTAATATGAACTTGGACATTGAAATGGAAACAATTTTAACTCTGGTAACGTGTAGGGGGAACCCCCCCCCCGCCTACCCCCACCCCTCCAATCTCTGAATTGCAGGACATTTTGTGTATTTAAAATGAAGATTAACAGAATTTTGGAGTGATATACCTGATAAAATATGGTAGAAACCCGACTGCTTTAAAGTTAAGGTGTTTCTGGCTACAGTACAATCCAAAGGAAGGTCTTACAGATTAATACTGTTTTCTGATGGTCCAAAGACATTCCTCACCATACTAGATTGGTGGGGAAAGCAAATAAAGTTCCCTTTTGGCTGGGATAAGCCAATAGGATTCATACAGGGAAGCAAGAGCAGGCAAGACTAGAAAGGTGGATGGAGGTCAGAGCACAGAAGGACTGTATCCTGTAGGCAAAAAGGGACTTTTGAAGGTTTCTGAGTTAAGGAGTGAGTCACATCAGTTCTGCTCAGCTTTGGATGGGAAGGAATGATATTGGGGTGGGGGGGTGGGGGGGAGGAGGAGAGCGTGTCAGGAAAAAGTACCAAGGTCAACTGGGAGGTTATTCCAGTAATCCAGATATTAGGAGATCCTGAGCTAGAGTGTTGTTATAGGTGAAGAATCCATAGGATCATAAAGCCAAGAAACCCTGGATGTTATTGGGTTCAATTTGTATAATTTGCAGATAAGGGAATTGAGGCAAAGAGAGATTAAGTGACTTGCCCAAGACTACACAACTAATAGATGACTGAGACTGGATTTGAATTCTGTTCTGGATTTCAAGTCAGGCACTATATTCACTGTGTCATCTAGCAGCCTCAGTGACTCGTTTATTTGTTTCTTTGGGGACAGTGGCAGTAAAAAGTGAGGGAGGAATCAGAGTGGAATTTAGAGTTTAAAGTATGGGTGACTAGTAGATGATAGTACCAGGAAAGTGGAAGTGAGTGGAGTTGATTTTGAAGGGAATATGAGGGGCCATGTACTCAGAGCTCCAGACAGTTAGAACTGAATTAGAACCCAACTTTGGTGGGGCAGCTGGGTGGCTTAATGGATTGAGTCAGGTATAAAGATGGAAGGACCTAGGTTCAAATGTGACCTCAGACACTTCCTAGCTATGTGACCCTGGAGAAGTCACTTAGCTCCCATTACCTAGCTCTTACTTCTCTTTTGCCTTGGAACTAATACTCAATATTGATTACAAGATGAAAGGGAAGGGTTTAAAAAAATGGGGAAAACCCCCCATAGAATCCTAGCTCTGTTTCTACCTAGCTGGGGAATCAAAGGGCAAGTCTCTTTCCCTCTCATGATCTCAACTCAGCAAGGAGTAGGACTAAGATTGTAAGGACCCTTCTGAGTCTGTATTTCTATGACATTTTTTAAATTTTGCAATTAGTTTGCCTCCTTCCCTGTCTGACCCTTTTTTATTGCCCTAAACCTTGCTTCCCCTCCCCACCACCAACCTAAACCTCTTTCCTTAGAGGTCCCTGATTCTCTGGCCTGGAAGCAGTCTGGGAGATGGGGAAGAGTGGGATGGATTTTCTGGGTGACCCATGCATGCCAAGGTGAACTGTTTTCTCTCTCTCTCTCTCTCACTCCTTACTCCCTTCTCTCCTAGACATTGCGGTGGGTGCTCCGTTCGAAGGTTTGGGAAAAGTCTACATCTACCACAGCAGCTCCTCAGGCATCAGGGACCAACCTCAGCAGGTACAGGGAGGGGGCTTGCCACTGGGCCAGCCACCTGCCTATCACTCAGTGTGTTCATCCCTCCCTTCCTGTCCAAGTGCCTGTCTGTCCCATGTCCCCGTCTAGTCTTTCTGTCCATTGGTTTACTGTTCAGTTCTTGATTGATCCCACTGTTTAAACAGTCAGCCATGGTGGCTTTCCAGTCACTCTTCTATCCCTTGGGCTGGTTGCCTCTTTGCCTTATTTCCAGCTGCCCATCTATTCATTTAACCATCCCTCCAAGAGTCATTCCCATCTCCCCCACCAAACATAAACACAGAAAAAACCCTACAGCCAGGGGCAGCTGGATGACTCAGTGGATGGAGAGCCAGGCCTAGAGACAGGAGGTCCTGGGTTAAAATCTGGCCTGAGATACTTCCTAGCTGTGTGACCCTGGGCAAGTTACCTAATTCCCATTGTCTAGCCCTTACTGCTCTTCTGCCTTGGAACCAATACACAGTATTGATTCTAAAATGGAAGGTAGGGATTGAAGAAAAAAACAAAATAAAACCCTGTAGCCCCTGGCCCCAGGTCCTGCCCTCTTCTCCTCTGCAATCCTTCCCTGCACACACTACCACCACACACCCCACTTTGCTCCCAGGTGATTCATGGGGATAAACTTGGTACCCCTGGCCTGGCCACCTTTGGCTACTCGCTGAGTGGGCGGCTCGACGTGGATGAGAATTCGTACCCCGACCTGCTGGTGGGGAGCCTGGCTGACCGCATCGTGCTGTTGCGGTGAGCAGGATAGTGGGTAGTGGGTAAGGGTAGTGGGCTGGGCTGGCTTGGAGGACCCCTTAGGAATCAGGAGGTCCATGCTTTGTCTGTCCCTCACTGTCTTTCAATCAACAATTGTCTATTGATTGCCTTTTCTGTGTCCAACTCTCTGTGTTCTCTGTCTCTCCTTCCTTATTTCTCTATCATATCAACTCCATTTTTCCGAATGGAAGCAGAATGGTATAGTGGAAAGAGCCCTTGATTGGAAGAAAGGATCTGTTTTAGAATCTGAAATAACTAGGCATTTAGGTGGCCTGTTGCATAGAGCCCTGGACCTGGAATCAGGAAGACTTAAATTCAAATCCAGCCTTAGATATTTCTAGCTCTGTGACCCTGGGCAAGTCATTTAACTATTTGCCTCAGTTGTCTGTAAAACAGGAATAACAATTGTACCTACTTTCCAGGGCTCTTGTGAGGATCAAATGAAATAATACTAGTAAAAGTGCTTTGCAAACCTTAATGAATTATATAAATGCTAGCTATTATTATTAGTTTGTCCTCACTTGATGCCCTGTCTTCCTTTCTCCTGAGAGGCCACCATTTCTATGGGTGTCTGACTTACAGTTGGGAATAGATAATGGGGGTGAGGATGAACTCAGGCCAATCTGTGCCATCTCTCTTCTTGGTCCACCCTAAAGACTTCAAAGTGGGTACCCTTACAGTGTATAGACAGGTGCGTCCTATGACCTTGGCCAAGTCATGTCTCATCTTCTGGACTCAATCTCCTTATCTAGGACCAGGAGATGTTGAATTAGGTAGATTTCGAGATCCCCTTGCCCTGGAGATTCCCCAACCAGTGCTCTGAGCTCTTCCCCGAATAAGAACTTGGGGTCTGGTCTGCTCACAACCAACCAAATGATATTTGTTAAGATGAGACTTCCCTTCCTCCCCCAACAGAGCCCGACCAGTTATCAACATCCTCAACAAAACTCTGGCTGTGAGACCTACCATGCTGGATCCTACCCATTGTACGCCTACATCCTGGTGAGCTACTTTCCCCTTACCAGCCCTCCCTTCCTTCACCCCTCTCCCAAACAGTTTTGCCCACTGTTTAAACCTTGTATCTGCCCCCTTCCTCCCTGCCATGTCCCCTGTAGAATGTAAACTCCTAGAGGGAAGGGACAGCTTTTCATTTTGGGTTTGTATCACTAGTACCTAACAAAACGCCTTGCGTATAGTAGGTACTCTCTCTCTATTCGTGAATGAATGAAGAGAGGCAGGGACGTTAGAAACCCATTTTGCCAACTTCCCAGTTTTACCCAGAGTCATCTCTGTTTTCTGCCTTCCCAGCAAGATTCCACTAGCCTTCTTCTGATGCCTTTCCTTTCCTTCTACCAGTGGTCAGGGTGGTGGGATCTAGGAATGCTTGTTGTTCCCTTCTCTTGACCTCCTTCTGGTGGTCCTTGCAGCATTCAGGTTGAGGTGTGCTTCGCCTATAACCAAAGTGCAGGGAACCCAAGCTACAGACGAAACATCAGTGAGTGTCTTCAGATGGGGGGCGCTGAGGGCATCTGGGCCCAGGGCTTGGGGGTACAATACCTAAAAATTGGATTTAGAATTCACTGAGGACTATCAATAATATGGAAATAGGTCTCAATCAATGACACATGTTAAAACCAGTGGAAATGCACATCAGTTATTGGGGGGAGGTGAAAGGGGGTGAAGGGGAAAGTAAAAACATGAATCATGTAACCATGGAAATTTTTTCTAAAAAATTTAAAAAAAAGAATTCACTCAGGATTTCAAGACCCAGTTCTGTTACTTGCTAGTTTTGTGACCTTGGGTGAGTCATTTTGACCCCTCAGAACCTTAGTTTCCCTATCCATAAGATGGAGATAATAATAGTTTTTAACCCCAGCTAGGCATTGTGGGTTTGGTGTGGAGATCAAAGAAGGTAGTTTATGTAAAGAGCTTTGTAAAGCAGTATTGGAAACACAAGCTATGAGTCCTCTCTATGTGTTACACAAACATAAAGTATAATTATTATTCTTATTCCATGACATCCTACCCTAGTTGACTACCTTGCTGCCTTCTCACAGCCCTGGCATATACCCTGGAGGCAGATCGAGATCGGCGCCCACCCCGAGTCCGGTTTGCTAGGAGCCTTTCTTCTACCTACCATGGATTATTTTCCATGCCCGACACCCACTGCCAGACCCTTGATCTGCTTCTGGTGGTGAGGAATGGGCGGGCGTGTGTGCGTGTTTCTACATGTTTATGTGAAAACATTCCCTTTGGAGATGCTTTCAAGTAGCTGACATGATCTGAGCCAAGAAATCTATTGACACAGATGAGTGGAAGGAGGAGCTGGGCTACAGGGAGTCCAAGGAAGAGCTGAGTCCTCATTAGGGATTCAGCTAGTTGAATAGAGCACTGGGCCTGGAATCAGAAAGAACTGAGTTCAAATCCAGCCTCAGATACTTTTTTAACTGTACGAGCCTAAGCAAATCACTTTATCTCTCTTGGAAGCAGCTGGGTAGATAGAGTGGTGGATACTTCCTACCTGTGTGACCCTGGCCGAGTCATTTAACCTCTTTTTGCTTCAGTTTCCTCAGTTGTAAAATGGGGATATTGATAGTACCTGCCTCCCAGGGTTATTATGAGGATCAAATGAGATAACATTTATAAAGTGTTTAGCGTGGTGCTTGGCACATAGATTTTTTGTTGTTGTTCATTCATCTCAATCACGTCCAACTCTTTGTGACTCCATATTTTTGGCAAAGATACTAGAGTGGTTTTCCATTTTCTTCTCCAGCTCATTTTACAGTGACTTTTCCAGAGTCACACAGCTAGTAAGTGTCTGAAGCCAGATTTAAACCCTGGTCTCCAGGCTTAGCCATCTATCCACTGAGCCATCTCACTGTGCCTTAATTACTTTATTAAGTACTAGATGCCACTTTGCTAGAGTGGAAGAGCAAGGGGATTCTGGGTTCCAAAGGTGGAGAATTCCATTCCCAGTGCCCCCAAGGAGCTTCATGTAGAGGTCTCTCTGGAGGAAGAGGTCCAATAGAGAAGGAGGTCTGGATGGAGGGAATGGTCCTCAGTCCTTCCCACCCCCACTTCCAGGACAATATTCGGGACAAACTGCGCCCTATCTCGATCTTCATGAACTACTCCTTACCAGAGAAGCTTCCTAAGCGCCCACGCCTGGGACTCCATTCCCTGGATGCCTTTCCTATCCTTAATGAGGCCCAGCCCAGAGAGAACCAAACAGAGGTCAGTTAAACAGGCATTTTGGAGTACATACAAGGAGGAGGGTGTGGGGGAAAAGGGGGAGGGATAGAGAAGCCCCAAGCCAGGGGAGTCAGGAGGATGGAGGGTAATAGAATATACTGCAGGGGTCAAACCCAGGAACATCCCACCCCCATCAGGACCTTCACGGGGCTACGGATGGGGGAGAGCACACCATCCTTCATGTCTGGCACCATATGGATTTGGGGACAGGGAGAAACATTCTCCTATTAGGACAACTATGCCCCTGCCATAAGGATTTGCAAGGGTCATACCTTGATCCCCTTGCCGTTTCCCCTTCTTCTTACCTCCAGATTCAGTTCCAGAAGGAGTGTGGTACTGATAACAAATGTGACAGTAACTTACAGCTTCAGGCTGCCTTCTTGTCTGAACAGCTACAGCCCATGAACAGGTAAGAGACCCTGACTAGTCAATTTAAGTATCAGGGGAGCAGACCTGAGTCTCATTGTACTGGTGATACCCAATGGGGAAGGACTGGGCCTCCTTGGCCAGGTGTGGGGATGGGGCTGAGGGAAATGGAATCTGATTGGCCAAGGGGGAGGTCTACAGGGGCAGACCCTGATTGGCCAAGATGGAACTAAAGTACAGAGGGTGACTCATTCCCCTCCCATCTTTCCATCCTTACTTCTAGACTCCAGTATAGTAGGGATGTCCGAAAGCTGTTCCTGAACATCAATGTAACCAACACGCCCAGCAGGGACCGAGCTGGAGAGGATGCTCATGAGGCTTTGCTCACTTTAGTTTTGTCTCCAGCCCTACTCCTCTCTTCTGTCCGCCCTGTGAGTCTGCCCATTCCCATCCCCAGTTTCCCATGGGAACCTCTAGAGGACTGAATGAGAGAGCCAGGATATCACCATCCATATTACTTTGCATGTTGATTTGAATGCACTGGGATTCACTGTGTGTCCCTCCCCACCCCCCTCACCTCTACTTCTGTTTAATAAACAGTACCCCTGTTGCTATTTGTGGTTGGGCTGGAAGAACTGGTTGAACACAACCTGATCTGGCCCAGCATCCTTGTTGCCTTCCCCTCACTTAACCTCCAGGCCTAGAATTTTTGGGGATGAGAATTCCTGAGTCTTCCACTAGGGAGAGAAAGCAGTGGGAGTAGGTGAATCGATGGACTCTACCACTGAAGCCTGTTTTGGGAAGGGAGAGTTCAAATCTGACTAACTGTCCCTATTCCCCAAATCTTTCTCTTGTCTCATCTTCATTCCCAAGGCTGGGACCTGCCAGGCCACCAACGAGACCATCCTGTGTGAGCTGGGAAATCCCTTTAAGAAGAACCAGAAGGTGAGAAATTCAAGGAGGCATATAGAGTCCCAGTGTAAATCTTATATCCCCCCAGAATGATAGAGTGGATTGCCATGCCTTGATCTATCTTTATTTCCATCTCCCCTTATTCTCCCTGCCTTGGGACTAAGTTCCCTTAGCCTTCCTGGTGTCCCTGAAGCCCAGGAAGATATGCTGACCCAGGTGGCTTTTTCCTTCTTGCTTTGGCTCAGAAATTCATTTTATTCTGTCCTTTTCTATTTCTTCAATGTCATAGAACCAGAGGAACAGAGAGGGAGAGACATGAGTGAAGAGGGAAACATGTAGCTGCATGGAATAGAGAATGGGCTGGGAAAATTCATTTGGTTCAACAAATGTCCTCCTGGCAAATTTAGGGATGAGCGTCCTCATGTAGAACTCACATGGGTGTCAGTCTTGTGTACCACATTAGCCGACAACCACAACAACCCTCACTGCTCTCTAATGACTATTGGCTCAGTTCCTTATTTATTCTCTGAGGCAATCAAGGGTTATGTTCTAATATTTCCTCATAAATTAATAGAAATACACAATCTCTCATTTGTGAATTAACTCTGATTTCCCCCACTCCAATTTGTAAATAAACTGGAGCAATGTCTTCCCATAAGCTTTCATTCCTGTTTTTTCTTCTCCTCTCCTCATGTCTGTCTGTTTCTCTCTCCCTTTCTCCTGTTTGGTCCTGAAGTGCTTTACTTATTCCCTGCAGCCATCTTGCTTATATTCAGACTTCGGAGAATAGGTTATTATTATCATTGCTGATCCAATGAGAATGTGAACCTGGATAATATATGAAATGCAAAATAAAATATCATCCAAGGTGAAAAAAAAATTCTTTCTCTATCCCAATTCTCCTTTTCCTCTTTTCTTTACTCCTTTCCCCCTCTTCCCAGTCCTCCCTCTCTCCCTCCATCTCTTTTTGTCTGTCTGTCTGTCTATCTCTCTATTTCTCTATTTATCCTTTCATATTTCTCTCCTCTCCCTCCACCTTCACAGGTTTAAATAATATAACATTAATGTTACTGGCTATGTAATTTATTAACACTGTAACCAGCAATACCAAGGCATATTTAGATATTTTGACAACGTAGCATCTGTAAGAAAAATCACAGCTCTGGCAACCTCGAACTAGAGGCCACAACTTCGGTCTCCTTTGTGTACTGAAGTGATACAAATCAGTTCTCTCTGGATGCCATCTCCACAGAAGAAGAATTGAACTCACTTCTTTCAAAATATCTTTTCTCATTCTCCATGACATAAAGTCTCTCAAGAAGTTATCTTTAATTCTATTTTTCCCTGATTCTCACAATCAGCCAGGACAGTTAACTCTTTCCAGATGACAATCAAGCAGTAACTCCCCAAGATTCCATTCTCTCTTAAAGATGCAGGAACTATAGTCCCAAAGAGAGAAGCCACTGAAACTGGTGTTACAATAGTACATAGACAGTGTACTGAGTGCTAAAGATATAAAGAAAAAAACAGTCCCGCCTTCAAGGAGCTACTTAAAAACACTGGCTTAAAAGTAAAACAACTCAGAGGTACCACCTTACACCTAGTGGACTGGACAATATGGCAGCAAAGGAAAGGAATAAATGTGAAAAAAGTGCAAATGCAAAATCGATACACTAATACATTGCTGGTGGAGTTGTGAATTGGTCCAAACATTCTTAAGGGCAATTTGGAATTATGCCCAAAAGGCTTTAAAAGACTGCCCGCACTTTGACCCAGCCATATCACTGCTGGGTTTGTATCCCAATGAGATAATAATGAAAAAAAAATACTTGTACGAAAATATTTATAGCTGCACTCTTTGTGGTGTCAAAAAATTAGAAAATGAGGGGGTGTCCATCCATTGGGGAATGGCTGAACAAATTGTGGTATCTGTTAGTGATGGAATATTATTGTGTGGGAAGGAATAATGAACTGGAGGAATTCCATGTGAACTGGAATGACCTCCAGGAACTGATGCAGAGTGAAAGGAGCAGAACCAGGAGAACATTGCACACAGAGACTGATACATTATAGCACAATCAAATTTAATAGACTTTTCTTCTAGCAGCAATGCAATGATCCAGGACAATCCAAAGGAATTTATGAGAAAGAACGCTATCCACATCCAGAGAAAGAACTGTGGAACCAGAAATGCAGAAGAAAAACATAAAATCAATCACATAGTTTAATGGGGATATGATTGGGGTTTTGGTGTTAAAAGATCACTCTAATGCAAATATGAATAACATGGAAATAGGTTTTGAAAAATGATATATATATAACCCAGTGGAACTGCTTGTCAGCTCCAGGACAGGGGAGAGAAGGGGAGGGGAAACATAAATCATGTAATATGGAAAAATGTTTTAAATTAAAAAATAAAATAAAAATTGTAAAAACACCATCATAGACAGAGGATGAGGGATTTGGACAAAGATAGAGGGGAGAGAAAAGAGACACTAAGAATTGGGAATAGAGGAGATGGAAAGAAAGACCCTCTGAAACAATAGGAAAAAGGGAGAGAAATTGAATGAATAATCATATTTCCAGTATTCCAGGGATTCAGAGGCCACTAACCTCTTCCATTGTACCTTTTTCTCAAAGATGGAGCTGTTTATTGCCTTTGAGGTCATTGGTATCACCCTACAGACTCGGGACATTGAGGCTCAGCTGCAGCTTTCCACGTAAGTGTGAGTGGAGTATGTAGGATAAAGGAGGTCCCTTAGATGAACCCCCGCCAGACTTTTCAATCCCTGTCATGGGTTAGAAAGCCTTTCCTCTGCCATTCTCCACCCTATTGCATCTCCCTAGGTCCAGTCACCAGGATGACCTAAAACCTGTGACCTTGATGCTACAGGTGGATTATACACTCCAGGCGTCACTTACCATGTGGGTAACTGCTTTTCTTAGCCTCTGTCTCCATCTATACTGTAGACTACTCCCTTTCTCTTAACCTGAGTCTTCTGATTCATCCAAATCTCTCATCATACAAACATCTGCCCCTGTACTATTTCTCATCCTCTGCCCTCCATCCTATATCCTTTCTCTTTTGTTCTCTCTGTCCTGGAGCCTCTCTGTCCTTCCTTATTCTCTCTATTTCCCCCTGTTATCATCTCTTCTACCTGTCCTTGCTGTCCCTGTCTTTCCCCACTCCACACACACACATTCAAGTGTCTATCTGTCCCTGCACAGGGTGAATCACCGTCTACAGAGCTACTTTGGGGGAACAGTGATGGGAGAGGCAGGCATGCATAATGTCACTGATGTGGGTAGCCCAATCACCTTGGAATTCCAGGTATGGAAAGTTAGGTAGGGTAGGGAGAGGTGTTGGGTCTGAAGATGGTGGTAGGGAGTAGCTTGGGTCTTTGGGGAAGAGCTGGGGTTGGTTGAGAGGTCAGGGGTTAAGGAAGGAGTCATCAGGAAAGGCTGACAGGGGGAATATGTTGACCCAAGGATGGAAGGACAAGTCGGGTTAGTAATGTCAGATCTAACTTAAAGGAGAAGGAGTGATTCTGGAGTGGCAGCCTTGGTACTGACATCCCTAGTCCGGTCTTCTTCATTCACAGGTAGGCCCAGTGGATGAAGGATTGGCAGCTTTAGGAACTCTGTTCCTGGGTCTGGAATGGCCCTATGAAGTCACTAATGGCAAGTGGCTTCTGTACCCCACTGAGATCATCATCCAGGGAAATGGAACCTGGCATTGCCAGCCTCCTGGGGACCTTATCAACCCCCTCAACCTTACCGTAAGCAAATCCTTCCCCTCGCCCCCCCCACCTACCTTTCCTGGGGTCTAGATACCCCCTCTACCTATTACCCAGGGTCAGTCCTGCCTGAAAAGGTGAGGCATGAGCTTTGCCTATTCAGACTTTCCCTCTTCTTTTTCTTCAGTCCAGACTAGCTCTCCTTTCTTCTCCTCTCCCTATCTATATGGTCTCCTTTTCTTCTTCCTTTTTTTGTCTTCCTTCACTCTTTCCTTTCTTTCTACCTCTACTATTTTCTCCCAACAGATTTCTAAGGATGAATCTCCTTCCCAGAGACGACGGCGAAGGGAGCTAGATTCTGGAGAGTCACATGCTCCTCCTCCCATCACCCTGGCCACTGCCAAGAAGGCAAAGTCAGAGACTCTATTGGTGAGTGCTTGAAGAAAGGGGCTGGTGCTTGATGGAATGATGTCAACCTAGCTGGAATCCCTCTTCCAATCCCAGAATTATGATGGTGACTGGATAGATTCATTCAGAGTATCATAGGACTTAGAGCAGAAAAGGGCCTCAGAAATCTTTAGCACAACATCTTATTTTAAAGAGAAGGAAAGGAGACAGCAAGGTGCCCCAGTGGATTGAGAGTCAGGCCTGTAGTCAGGAGGATGAAGGTTAAAATCTGGCTTCAGACACTTCTAGATGTGTGGCCCTAAGCAAGTCACTTAGCCTCCATTCCCCACTGTCTAACCTTTATTGCTCTTCTGCCTTGGAACCAGTACATAGTAGTGATTCTAAGATAGATCATAAGATTATAAACAAAAATAATAAAGAGAAGGAAAGTTATGTTCAAGTCAAATCAAGTCAGCAAATATTTATTATGCACCCATTATGTGCTAAGTTCTAGGGATACAAAGAAACACAAAAAACTGATTTTAAAACCTTACATTCTCTAATGGTGGAGATAACATGTAAATAACTATGTGCAAAGGAGAGAGAAATGGAATAAATTGGATATAATCAAAAGAGAAAAGGTAGCAGCATTAAGAGGAATTGAGAAAGGCTTCTTGAAAATGATGGGATTTTAGCTGAGATTGGTAGGAAGTTAGGGAAGCCAGGAGGCAGAGATGAGAGGAGGAAGAGAACTAGAGGCATGGAGGACAGCCAGTGAAAATGCCTAGAGTCAGGAGATGGAAAAATATCATGGAGGCCAGTATTGTGGGGCTGCTAGATAACACAGTAGATTGAGAGTCAGGCCTGGAGTCTGAAGATTCTAGGTTTCCTAGCTGGGTGACCTTGGGCAAGTCACTTAACCCCATTTGCCTAGTCCTTGCCACTCTTCTGCTTTAAGATTGATAGTAAGTATATTAAGTATTGGATTCTAGGGCAAAAGGTATTGCTTTGGTTTTTTTAATGGGCTAGAGGGAGCAGGGTTGGTTGGAAGGAGTCAGAGAAAGCTTTGAGGAATAGAGTATGTAGAGCAGGATTGGAAAAGAAGGGAAGCTGGAATGGGTACATCTGGTGTAGTCAATCAGTCCATTCAAGGCTCTTCTCTCTGTGCCCCTCCCTCCCCCAAGGAGGACATAAGCTCTTTGAGTATGTCAACTTTCGTTTTCATCTTGTCCCTAGTGCCTAAACGCAGCATTTGGCACACACAGGAGGTCCCCAAGTGGATCAGTAAATGGATGTGAGGGTATGGAGGTCTGCTTGTTTGGCTAAATCAGTAGGTAGACTAAGGACCAGGAGGGGAATGGCTATGAAAGCAGGACCCGAGTTCTCTGGAGAAGACTCCCTTATTCATTCTTTGCTCAAACCAGACATGTACCAATGGTCAAGCTCGCTGTGTATGGCTGGAGTGCCCCATTCCTGATGTCTCGATGCCTTCTACTATGACGGTGCATGCCCGAGTATGGAATAGCACCTTCATCGAGGTTAGTGACCTTTGTAGGACAGGCCAAGCTCTCCAGTGCTCCCCCCTCTCTGCTCAGACATTTGGGGGAAACAAGAAGGAAAGAATAAAATAGTCAGGCCAGGTGGGTCCCAATAGGGTCAGTCATCCTGGCCCAGTCATTGTAGAATTCTGACATCTTCATTCAGCTTCCCCAGGTGGATGTCGTGGGATTGTATAATGGGGTAGCAAGAGTATCCGAACTTTAGTTCACACGTATCTGTGTAATTTTGTCCACGTGTGAGATATCTTTGATGTTCGGGGATTCAGTCAGTGTGTCTGTGGGGAGGGAGGAAACTGGCTTGAGAAACATTTTGGGGAGCAGAAGGGAGCTTGTTGGTCTGTGTACACGGGCCATAGACCTGAGCTTACAAGATCAGTCTCTCTTGAATCTACCCATGGGGTTGGCTGTTTGCTGGTGCTGTCTGGGTTGAAGGGTTCTGCTTCAGGTTGGGTTGGGAGGGGGTTCTGGGGAACACTGGCTGGCTCTCTTACTTTCCCCTACACCCTCTATTGCAGGATTACAGTGATTTTGACAGGGTCAGGGTGGATGGCAAGGCCACGCTCTTCCTCCGAACCGACATTCCAACCATCAATATGGAGAACAAGACGACATGGGTGAGTCACAAACTGGAACAAAGTGTGCTTACTTTCACTTATTGTCTACTCCTTCACAGAAGGCTTTATTTATATGGGACTTTCGCAAGTTCTCCCATATCCATTATAATAACAATAAAAGATATTTCCTTCCTGGTCTCTCTGCCTGTTGTGGAATTGGGAGCAGATGGCATCATTCTTTTTTTTTTTTTTTTTCCTTTTTTCAAACCCTTACCTTCTGTATTAGTGTAAATTCTAAGACAGAAAATTAGCAAGGTCTAGGCAATCAGGGTTAAGTGACTTGCCCAGGGTCACACAGCTTGGAAGTGTATGGGGCCAGATTTGAATCCCAGACCTCTTATCTCTACGACTGGCTCTCAATCCACTGAGCCACCCAGCTGCCCCCAGCATCATTCTTAATTTACAGATTAAGAAATTGAGGCTCAGCAACATAAAGGATCTTGCACCAGGTTAGGTAGTAGTGGTCAGGACTAGAACCTATTGTCCTCACTCCCAGTCTAAGATTCCTTTTTTTTTTTTTTTTAAACATTATTTATTTATTTATTTTTAGAATATTTTTCCATGGTTATATGATTCATGTTCTTTCCCTCCCCCCTCCATTCCACTGAAGATCCTTTCCCTTACATCCCACTCAAAATAACTGAGACAAGGCAGTAAGAAGTATCGTTAACAGCAAGTCAGACACTGGAATCTTCTGCATTTGCATGTGCACATACAAGGGGCAGGAATTGGGGGGTGTGGGAAGGAAGGGAGAGGAGGGTGGGATCCTGGGGATGGGCACGATGATCTTTGTAGGGCAAGCAGGCATTTTCCTTGGCTTTCCGGCGCTCCCTGCTGGGCGGCACTCAAACTGCAGGGCCCCATGACTGAGGTCTGGGAAGAAAGGAAGAGGGAAAGGTAAGGAGGCCTACTAAATGGTCCTTCTCTCGTCCTCTGCCCATGCCCGCTGATCCACACCAGTTTTCTGTGGACATCGACTCCGAGCTGACAGAGGAGCTTCCGGCTGAAATCGAGTTGTGGCTGATCCTGGTGTCTGTGGGAGCTGGGCTCTTACTGCTGGGGCTTATCATCCTCTTACTATGGAAGGTAGGCTCCCCACTCCACATCCATCCCTGCTCCCTGCTCATCTCCATCCCCTGAAGTCCCTTCCCCCCCTCCTCTCTCCCTCTCCTGCTCCCTTCTTCCCCATCTCCCCACTTCTCTCTAGTCCCCTGGTTAGATATTCCCCGCATAGCTTCAATAGAGCAAGCTGAAAGCTTTTGCCATAGGGATATAGCTCAGAGCTGGAGAAGAGAACCTGAAAGAGTCCACAGATTCTAGTCCCTGTGACCATCATAGGTCTAAGTGGTGGGATCCAGGGTCCTGATTTCCCAAGCCCAGCTTGGCCCTAGGAATGGGACCTTAGTGTCCCATCCACCCAAATGGTGGGTCTTTGTGACTCCCCTCACCCACTCAGGTGGGGACACACCCAGGCCCACCCCCACCTTTGATTCTTCATCGCCCTCCCCCACAGTGTGGCTTCTTCAAACGAGCTAGCACTCGGGCCCTGTATGAAGCCAAAGGGCAAAAGGCGGAGATGAAGAGCCAGCCTTCTGAGACGGAGAGGCTGACCGATGACTACTGAGGGGAGACCCATCCCTCCCCACACACACACCCCGGGTAAATCCTTCCATTTAAAACTAACAACATGAAAATCCAAAGAACCCTCTTCCTCTCAGATTCCTACAGTCTTTGTGGGGCTGAGTCTGTCCTGTCTTCTCTTCCTCTAATTCCCTCTTCACACCCCCAACTCTTCCAAGGTGCCTTCAGATTTCTCGTCTTCACCTTGGTTCTAAATCCCCACTCTGGGAAGAGAAAGAACTTTGATGGCTTAGTGGAAGACTATAAAAAACTCAAATCAGGGATTCCTTTCCCCTACTCTGTATACTCATTCCATTCCCCCTGCCCCTAAAGGGAGCTGGCTTGCCTTCCTCCAAGTTTCATAGTTTGTGCTCCAAACCAGAGAAGTGAGATTAGAGGATGTCTCATGGGTTTGAAAAACCAAAGGAGTTTGAGCTTGTTTTGACCCCATTCCAGGCTGGATAGAATCTCTTTATCTTTCAGAACTGGAGGAGAGATTGGGAAGCAGAGTAGGTCCTTCCCCAATGATCTTCAGTTCTGAAGCAAATTTCTAGGGCCATCGTGGTCCCTTCCCCTGGTCCCAAAACCAAGTGGGATCTCTGAAGGAGGCAGAGAACTATTGGATACATTCTGTGCAGGATGATCCTATCCTTTTTAAAGAGCCTCCCTGGGGCTCTTTCTCCATCAATTGCTTTGCTTAGAATTGCTAGTATCTCTTTCCTGACCCACCCTTCCTTTCTCCCAGCAACATTTCCTACTCAAGAACCTCAGTTTCTGTCCCTCCATCTCTACTTTCCTTCTCTTCCATTCTGCCTATTTCTTTTGATTTCTCCTCTTTACGTGGACTTCTTCTTTATCTAGCTGGTCTCCTGTTAAGGGAGGGAAGGGATGGGGTGGATATAGGTAAGCAATTTTGGGTTCTGGAGAGAGAGGTCCCTGACTTTTGAGAGGTCCTGACTTGGTGAAGGGAGTAGAAAGAAGTGTCTGGAAACAGCCTTGGGAAAAGTTAGTGCCAAAGACTATTTTCTTTGGGGAGAGGGAAGTAGAGAGAAGGTGGAATTTCTCCTGGAAAACCAAGTGAGGGGGGTAGGGACACACTCTTCTTGGAGTGTGTCTGGCCTACTGGCTTGAAACAACGGGATAACCAGGTACTAACATTCCTTATCTTCTCTCTTCCCTTCTTGGGGATTCTCTATTTTCTGTTCATTCTCTCCTGACAACCTGTATAGTGTGACTTCTTCAAACGGACCCATTATTACCGGATCATGCCAAAGTACCATGCTGTTCGGATACGAGAGGAGGAGAGGTACCCACCCCCAGGGGGCACACTGCCCCCCAAGAAGCACTGGGTCACCAACTGGCAGGATCAGGACCGATACTACTGATATTTTCCTAAGCTTCCATCTGTGCCTATCTTCATTACTCCTCCCCTAAATCCAACCCTTCTCCATTCTATTTATCGTAAGTTATGCCTCCTGCTGCCTGCAGGGGGCACCACTTGGTCCTTGGCACCTTTGGGTCCAGTATTCATTTTCTCCAACTCCACCCCTACTATGGCCAGGGAGTGCCTTCCCCTCCCTTCCCCCTCCCAAAAAAATCCCCATCTTCTTGAACCTTCTCCCTCTCTCTTGTCTGTCTATTTGTCTCCCCCTCTCCCCACATGCTGACTCCCCATCCCTCCCCTTCCCTAGACTCCATTTTCTGGCTTTGATGTAAGGAGTGACTGTGGATATTTGCTATGGCCATGTCCGTTCTACCCCTTGTCCCTGCATACATGTGAACCATGTTCAAGGGATTTACTTGCATACATGTGATAACCATGCATGGAATGTCCCAGTCTTCACTGGTGCCAAAACCTGGATGTCCCTCTCCATTCTCTTCCTGTCTCCTCCGTAACCTTGCTTTAACCCCCTGATCCTGAGGGGTCAGGAAGAATCAAGCCCCCCAAGTCTTATGTGGGGAGAATCACTCTTGACATTCACACTGGACCTACTATGAGCCATAGCCACTGGATTGACTCTTCTTGTGGGGCAATGATGACTGCTCAGATTGGGCCAGGGATAACTCCTATCTAAGACCACTGGCCATTCACAGACAACAAAAGAGACACAGTTGTCCCCCTGCCTCCCAAGCTGGGGGAAGAAGTTGACAGGCCCTTGAAGTACCGAAAGAACTTCCTTCATGATCCCTCTTGGCCACAAGCTGAACCTGCAGAAAATGTAGCATTCAACAGAAATCAGATCGCTGCCTATCCAGGGTGAGAGATATACAAGGAGATGGCGTTGATGTGGTTGGATAGGGGATCGTCAAGATGGGCTAGGTGTGAGATGGGAATGGCCATCACTTCTCTACCCACTTCTCTGGCTGACTAGGGGTGGGAAGAGGGGAGCATGGTGACAACCATCCTGGATCCCAGTAGGGCAAAAGGGGGAAGGAGGTGAGCTGAAAGAAAAAGACGACTGAATGAATGTAGAGTAGGGCCTGGGGCCTTGGATACAAGCCCTTGCCCTCCCCCAGCTGAACCTCTCCTGTTACCACTACTCTCCATGACAGCTGCTTCTCCACTCTTCCCTTGCACTCCCTCTAACCCCTCACCATAAGGAAGTGGTCTGAGATCACCAGGGAGAGTGTGGTTCCTGGAGTTCAAAGCCTTGATTACTGACACAGTACTCCTCAGAGTGCTTAGCACTGGGGCTAAGACCCAAAATAGCTCCCTTCTCTACCCAAGGGAGGTCAGTAGAACCTTGAGGTTAACGGACCTTTCTTGAATCTGGCCCCTTGGAGGCTAGGGGCAAAAGCTACTGTTTGTTCTACTACCCTGGGCCCTCTACATCCCCCCTTCCATGGTACTGTAGCAGGGGAGCCCCCTCCCCGCCCTTGTGCCTTCACTGTATATAGGCTTCTGGTGGCAACCAATAAACTGCTCCTGATTTGTAAGATATAGTATCTCCCACTATTGTCCTACTTCTATCAAGTACCATTCTCTACCTGGGGATGGAATCTTACTCGGGGCCTTGGGGCCATTGTAGGTTTCCCCTTCTGATGGGGGAAATCCTGTCTCTGCCCTCTGGGAGCTTCTAGGTTGGCGAGGGAGACCCCCTCCTACCCTCAGGAAGCTCAAAGGGGACCAGTCAATGGAAATCAAGCAATATTGATTAGTCACCTACTAAATTCTGAGAATACAAAGACGAAAATGACCTGCCCTCAAGGAGCTTACATTCTTTTGGGGGAAATGGCACATACCTATTCCTACAAAATACTTACCAAGGCAGATTTGAGGGGTAGGAAGACACCAGTAGATGGGAGGATCAGGAAAAAGTTTCATGTAGAACATTGTGCAGGACCTGCATTTTGGCTGAAATGAGGGATTCTAAGAAGTAGTGGCTAGGTGGAAGTGATTTCCAGTCATAGAAGACAGAAAGGAAAGATGGGGTAAGAAATAGCAAGAAGTCTAGTTTTGTAGGACCAAAGAATATGGCATGGGGAATAATGTATGATAATGTTGCAAAAGTAGATTAAGGTTGGATTGTGAATGGCTTTAAAAACTAAGTGGAGGAATTTATATTTATTCCCAAAGGCAATTGGGAGCCAATGGAGTTTATCGAATAGAGAAGTGAGGTAGTCAGATCTGGATTTTAGGAAAATCACTGTGATGACCTTGTGGGCATAGATTGGAGAATGAAGAGACTTGAATCAGGGAGACCAATTAGGAAGCTATTTTAATGATCCAGGCTGGACATGATAACTAAGATGGTGGCTATATAAGCAGAAAAAAGGGAGCAGAGGCAAGAAATTTTGTAGAAGTAGAAACAAGATTTGGCAACTGATTAGAGAAGTGGAATGAGGGGTAATGAGGAGTCAAGTATGATTCTGAGGCTTCGAACTGGAGAGGATGGTGATGACCTCTACAGAAACGGGAAGTTTAGAAGGGGGTGGGTTTGGGTGAGGATAATTTGAGTTTGAAAGACCTATGGGACATCCAATTGGAAATATCCAATTGGCATGTGGAGATGCACAAATGGAGCTCTAGGAAACTCCTTAAAAAGCTATTTATACTTGTTGCCTCTTAATTCCTCTCCTTTTACTCACTTCTCAGCCCTTTGCAATCTGGCTATTGACTTCATTATTTCAACTCTCTCCAAAGTTACCAATGATATCTTAAATGCCAAACTGGATGGCCTTTTCTCAGTCTTTATTCTTGACTCTTTTTGCATCCCCAGAACTTATTATAGTGCCTGGCACATAGTGGAAGCTTAATACACATTGACTGATTGACTTCTCTGTAGTTTTTTGATACCGTTGACCACCTACCCCTTCCTACTGGATAGTCTTCCTTCTCTGGGAGTGTTTCCCAGGGTTCTCGCCTGAGAGTTTTCTTCTTTCTCTGCATTCTCTCACTTGGTGATCTCATCAGCTCCCATTGGTTAATTATCAACTCTATGTGGATGACTTCTGAATCTTTATGCCTAGGGCAAAGGAACAGATAATAGATAATGGTCATTCCAGTGTCTAGGGAATGGAAAAAGTGAAGCCAAGTTAGGGAAGATTTCTTGCAAGACAGGAGTGTTAAGTATTTTGACATAGGCTGAGTGCTTGGCCTTGGTTGGGAGACATCTGAGCATTATAGCACCATAAATTTAGAATTGGAAGGGAACAGAGAGGTTAACTAATCCAAATAATGAGGCAAGGAGATAGTGATAGAGATAATCTGACCTATTTTCCAACTCCAATCCCATATTCCTTTTGGGCTTTTCCTACTGACAACCCCATTCAGCTTGGTGAGTGAAGAAGGATGAAGACAGAATCATAGAATCTTGGAGCCAAATGGGGTCTTGAAGGTCAACCTACATTTGAACAGGAAAAACCCTTCTATAACATACCCAACAAATGACCATCTAGCCTCTACTTCAAGATTTTGGACTTACTTCTTGCTGATGGAATCCATTCAAATTTTTTTTTATAACTCCATTATATAGCATCAGCTCAAGGAGCTATTTGCCAATTTTTACTCACATTTTTAGGTTAGGACCTCAACGAGTGGCTGCTATGTTGAATTCTAGGGGAAATCCTGTGAGGCATAACACCACAGCCCAAAAGCTAGTAGACACAAGAATGGCATTTACTAAGACTGCATAATCAGAATAGTAGTTATATAGAATTTTCTCTATAAACCTGAAACATATTCTTCCACTAACATTATAGCCATGGGAATGGGTACATAGAAAATTCAATAATTAGTATACATATGTAAGAAACATTAGTGGCCAAGTCAACCCACAATTCCTGATATTATAGAGTCTAGAAGGCCTTTCTTTATAGAACCCTCATGTAGCAACCTTGAGCTCTGTGACTCTGCGGAGTAGGTCTGTTCCTCTCTATACCTTGATTCTTGATTGCTGGAACCAGCTCTCTCGAGTCTATAATCAGTTCTCTTCTTTGCTACCTGCTTTAAGGAATAGATGAAGATGCCTCTTCCCTTGGTTATGTATTGCCTTTCTGTGTCTGTGGAGTATACCTCTGTCCTGTGCCTCAGGCTGCTGACTGAGAGGTCTCCCTCACTTGCATAGTTAAAGGAGAGGAGAAGAAGAAAGAGAATTCTTCTAACTCTATAGGAAGCTCTCCACAACCAATCCAGGCTTTGCTTCCCTGGAAGTCTCAAATGACTATATTTTACAGATCATACTTGTGCTAGTCCATCAGTCAGTCAGTGGAGATAAGACTCCTTTGATTCACTCAGATGTGTACACCTCATAAAGATATCAGTAGTTAGAGATATCTTTAGAATTTATCACAGAATCTGAGAATTAGAAGAGACTTCAGTAACCACCTAGTAAGGTCCTTATCATAACATGCCAAACAAAAGGCCCACCAGCCTCTGCTTGAAGACTCCAGGAGGGGAAATCTCTCACCTCCCTAGGGCAACTCATTCCACTTTTGGAAAGCTCTGATTGTTAAGATTAATGAAATTAACCTTAAGATTAATTAGAGCTCTGGTTGTTAAGATTGGGCATTGAGGTAGCACAGTGGACTCATCTTCATGAGTTCAAATGGGGCCTTATACACTTACAGTTGTGTGATCCAGGGCAAGTCACTCAACTCTGCCTCTGTTCTTGATCTATCAAAATGAACTAGAGAAGGAAATGGCAAACCACTCCAGTGTCTGCCAAGAAAATCCCAAATTGGGCCACAGAATCAGACACAAAATGGCTGAACAACAATTGTTTAGAAGTTGAATCCCTCATTAGCATCATATTATGATTACATTCTGGGGTAGGGGTGAGAGGGTTGCTCAAAAACCAGTTCCCCTACATTTCAATGTTTTTCTCCCCTTACATCAAGCCAAATTCTTCCTCTCTTCAATTTCTACTCACTGCTCATAGTTCTGCCCTGTACAGCCAAAAAGAACAAATTTGCTAACTTTGGTTTATGACAGCCCTTTGAATACTTAAAAAAAGCCAACTTGTTCAACCTCTATTTTCTATTCTCCAAACTAAAAGTCTTAATTCCTTTAATGGATCCCTGTATGATAACTCTCTTTTTCCTTAGGTTCCTTAGTTCCTTTACTATTCTGGTGCAAAAAACGTCTTTGGGCCAACAAGAGTTTGTCAATATATTTCTCTTTCCAAAGACTTGGGTCCAAGACAATACAATATTCAGGTGTGATTTTTTGGGGACATAGGACAGTGGAACTATTGCCTTCTATATTCTTAATGGGGTGCTTATGGAAGAGGGATTGCCAGGGGAGCCCCCCCTCCCGATCAGTTACAAGGTATGTGAGCCTTTGGAACATCCGATGGGCATTGCTTCATGGAAAGTGTGGGCATGTCTATTGATGTCTTGTTGAGATAAGACTGGGGAAGTACCCATCAGATACTCCATAGACTGGACCCCTTGTAAGCTCATCAAGTTGATTGGGACTCTTGGCAAATTGATAGGTGAGTGTATGGATGTTGACTGGTTGCTATAAGGATTCTAGGCAGGAGCTCTGCCCATACCAAAACTGCTCAGAGAATTCCACTGATCAAACTCCATTCCCCATAGGGGATGGATGATCTGAGTGGTGTGCATACTCCAAGTCTATCAGTACAGAGAAAAACTCTTCCATGCTTCAAATCCTGTATGATTCATGGGATCATAGGTTTAAACCTGGAAGGACCTGAGGGGTCAGGAAGTCCAATCCTTTCTTTTTACAGATGAAGACAGAGAGATTGACAGAGGTTAAGTCACTTGCCCAGAATCACATAGTGAATGACAAAGGAAGGTTTTGGATCTAGGTCATCCTGATTTCAAATCCAATGCCCTACTATCCCCTACTATTCCTCTCCCACTCTTTCCTCTATAAATCTTCCAAAGATCCACTCAGCTGTAGCAGGTTTCTTACTAAACGTCAGAATATAATGTTTTCATGAATTCAACCTAAAATTCCATTAGCTTTTTTGGCTATTGCTTTACCCTGCTAACTCATATTCTACTATCCACCCAGGCCTTTTTCTCGTGGACTGTTATCTAGCCATGTTTCCCAATCCTGAACTCATTCAGCTGATTTTTTTTAAGCTCATGTAGGACTTTGCATTTATCCGGCTTAATTTTCATATTATTCTGTTTCAGCTCCTGTCTAGCTTATTGAAATATTTTTGGGGCTGATTCTCTCTTTTTTAAAAAACTTGTTTTCTTTCTTAGAATGAATTCTAAGGTAGGAGAGTGGTAAGAGCTAGGCAAATGAGGTTAAATGACTTGCCCAGGGTCACACAGCTAGGAAATGTCTGAGATCAGATTTGAAGCCAGGTCCTCCTGATTCCAGGCTCAGTGTTCTATCCACTATGTTACCTAGGTGCCCCTGGATCTGATTCTCTTGTCCATCTCTTGTCATCTCTCCCAGCTTGGTGCTGTCCAAACATTTGATGAACTTGTTTTGGGGAAGGAAGGGTTCATATTTGGAAGAGTTAATTTTAAATAAAGCCAGAGGTTCCATTATAGCCTTTTTCACAGAATTCAGATCCCCTTTCTGAGGAAATAGGCTCAGAAAGGTTAAGAAGCAATTACAGGAGTAATCAACTACAGAGCTGGTATTTTAACACAGATCTTGGTGGTTTGCTGGGCTCTGGTGCTTTGCTAGTTCTCACGGTTTCAAGGCGGTCCCTCACTCCGAAAGTTAACTGAAAGAAATCTCTATTGAGCTCAGGCTCTGGTGGAGGAGTTTATATTCCAACGGGGGAAAGATGACTCATATAAAAGGGATACATAATACATCATCCCCCTGCCTTTAGGAGAGCCAGGTCTGTGGGTAATTTCACAAGAAGAAAATTCCACGCTTCCCTTTATTTCTTGGGCTGTGGGACAGGTACACATTACATTGGATCCCACCTGTGTGATACTACCTGTGACCACGAGGGGGCACCTAATTGCCTTTTCCTTGAAAGAGTCAGGGTGACCCTGAGGAGTGACGCTGGGAGTGGGAAGAAGAAACCTACACGTAGCGGAGACACGTGTGTGCGTGTGTGTATGTGTAAGAGGGCGGAGGGAGAGGGGCGCGTAGGCGTGCGTGCATATTATGTAAGGGGGTAGGATTCCCTTCACCACCCGGAAAAGCAAAAGCCAAATGTGGAGGGGTATCGGATCTCTATGCGCTTAGAGGAGGAATTGGGTTTTAAGGCCCACCAAGAGTGGATTTCTTTTAACCAGAAAATCAGGTGTTTACATAGCATTTTCATTTTCCCGAATTCCCAGGGGAGCCAAAGAAACCCTAATTAATCAATTACTATCACTTGCAGGTCTTTTTCCTTGCAAATGCTCCGCTGAGTCACTCTCAGCCTGAAAAACCGCCCTCGGGCCTGGAGGCGTGAATGCCGGACTGGAGAGGGGCCTCCCACATCCCACCCGGGGAATCTGGGAGGTGGGGTGTGTGAAGGGGCGCCCGGGGAGCGCAGGAGTTTAAGTCCCAAAGCCGAAGATCCGGGTTAACCTGAGTTCCCAGCTCTGGGAAGGTTGAACTTGAACTCTGGGGAGGGCTCAGGCCAATGGGTTGGGCTGCGGGGAGGGAGGAGTTAATAGCTCCAGCCTTGGGGGCGGGATCGCTGTGGGAGCTCGGTCACAACAACCGAGGGGTCCCTTCCAGAAAGGGTTAAGAGGGCGGGCGCCCCGGGAAGCCACGTGCCGATGCGCGTCTTCATTGGTCCCACCAGAGTTGTTTGTGTGCGATGATTGGAGGGGGCCGGAACGGGGGAAAGTGATTGGCTGAGGGAACGTAGGTCGCTAAAGCTGTGTTGGAGGGGGAGGGGAAGAAGGAGCTGGCTAGGTGGCTGGCCCGGGCGTCGGGAGCGGGAGCCAGAGCTGAGCAGAGCTGGGCCCCGGAACGGGGCCGCCGCCAACGCTGCCACTGCTGACACCGTCGCCACTGCCACCGCCGCCATGCGTTGGGTTCGGGCGCTACTAAAGAACGCGTCCCTGGCCGGGGCGCCCAAGTATATCGAGCACTTCAGCAAGTTTTCGCCGTCCCCACTGTCCATGAAGCAGTTTCTGGACTTTGGTGCGTAGAGGGGCGGGGAGGGGGCACAGGGGCTGCAGGCTGGGCAGAGGCCATGGGGAGACAGGCGAGGGCTACTGGCTGGCATGGATTAATGAGAGTCAAGGGGACTCCAGGCTGGTAAGGGTTAATGGGAGCCTCAAATGGGACTCCAGAATGGAAAGGGTTAATAAAGAGTCAAAGGGGTGCTTCATCCTGGAAAGGGTTAATAGGGAATAAGAGAGCTCCCAATTGGAAAGGATTAATGAATAGTTAAGGGTTCAGGCTGAGAAGGGTTAATGTAGAGTCAAGGGGGCTCCAGGTTGGCAAGAGTTAATGGAGAACCAATGGGACTCCAGGCTAGGAAGGGTTAATGGGGAGGAAAGGAGATAAACACAAAAACAGATATACGCAGAAAGACAGACATAAAGATAAATAGAGAGAAACAGGGAGAAGGCTGTGAAAGGTTAAAGAAGAGAAGAGTTGGACTCTGGTCTGGGAGGAGTTAATAGAAAGGCTGGACCGAGAAAGGGCTCAGGGCTTGAGTCTGAGAAGGGTAAATTGGGAAGCAGCCAGGGAAATAGGGTTCCAAATAGAAAGGTTTAAGGAGGAGACTAGAAGAGGAAAGGGACCAGAGGAAGAAGGTTTATTGGTGAAGAGCCCCAGATTAGGGGTAGTTTGTGGGGAAATTTAGAGAAAGTAAAAGCAAGTTTTCATAAGAGTTAAATGAGGATTCTGTGAATAAGGAGCTAGGAAGAAAAGAGTTAAAGAAAAGGAGACCAGGACTTGGGAAGAGTTGGAGGTGAGGGGTGATGGTAGCAGGCCAGATTGCTGGAGGAAGGGTTTTTAAGCTGTAAAGGAATTTTTCAGGGAGAATGAAGTGGGAGGGTGGGGTAGGGTGGGGTAGGCACAGATTCTGAGTTGGAGAAAGAGTGGGGGGTAGATCCAGATATTAAAGGATTGTTTGTTAGGTAAGGGTATCCCCACATATGGTATCCAAGGTTAGGGTGGGATAGGAAACAAGGAGGAAGAAATTAGAGGAAAGATAGGGAAAAGGAACCAGGCATAACAGGTAGATAGAGCTGGGGAGGGGTGGTGGCCAGCTCTGGGGAGAGTCAACAACAAGGCTTCTGATACAGAAGTGGGATCCTGTGCAGACCATGATAGGAACATGACAAGGATTAGAAATAAGGAGATCTATAGACCTGTGGATAGGAGAGAAAAGACTGCTGGCAGATGAGACCTGTCATGGGGATGGGGGTGGGGGGTGGGTAGGTGAAGGGAGGTCTCTCAGTAGCAAGTAGAAGGAAGGTATTAGGGGCTAAGCGGGGTAATGAATTGCATAGCCCACTCCCCTACCCCCATAGCTCTCAAAGGCTGCCCAACTAAACAAGGACATTTGAAGATCAAAGCTGCTCTGGGCTCCCAAGCTGTTTTTGTGAGGCAATGGACTATAACTAAGGACAGAAGCACCCTTAGCTTCTTTGAGTGGGTGGGTGAGAATGGGGATAGAGGAGGGGAAAGGAAACCTCCTCTAGGTCTCCCACTCATCTTGTAGACCAGGATCACCTTGTCCTGGTCCCCATGATGGTTGGTGGACCATTAGAAATTATACTAGCAGGGTACATGAAATGAGTATTGTGTGTACCTGGGTCTCTCCCTTGGACACTTCTTTGGTGACAGCTTGGGGGTGGGGAGGGAGGTCTCCTAGATCCCTGTAGGGTTGAAGAGATAGTGCCTGGCTCTGATTACAGTCTGCATCACTGCAAAGGGGAGGGGAAGGGGTGGAGAAAGAGGAGGAAGAGGACCGAGGACAGGATTTGGCAAGGATCAAGAGTGACTATGACAGCTAGACACCTGCTCTTAGCTCTTGATTCTTTTTTGCCACTCCTTTATTTTTTCCTGGTTTGGGTTTTGAGCTACCTTCAGAATTCCTTTGCCTACCCCTCATTAGTTCATTCCTCACCAGAGCTCTCTAAGCTTAAGGGATGAGCTGGGGACAGAGAGGGCAGGGAGGATGGGACCCCATTTCCTTCTCAGATAGGCCTTAAGGCAGGTGATTACTGTGCATCTGACCTCAGTGGGGAAGACAGCTAAAGCCAAAAGTGACAAATATTAGCTCCACTCCCACAGAAATACTAGCAAGATAAGCCAGATAGTGTCATTGTAAAGCAGAAAAAGCCCTCACTGGCTTAGCAGTCAGAAGATCTAGATCCAAACCTTACCTCTGAAACCTAAACCTGTGTGACATGTACAAATCTTAACACCCTTGTACAACACTTAACACTCTTGGGTCTCAGTTTCCTCATCTGTAACATGATGGAGGTAAACTTTAGAAGGTCTCTGAGGGCCTGTCCAGCTCCAAACCTACAATTCCGTTTCCCTCCTCCAATTTTTCCCTGCCCCATCTCAGTTTCTCTTGTTCAGAAAAGCCAGTATTCTACCCTGGAGACTTGCTGAAGCTTGAGAATCACAAGCTTTCCCTTTTTGGAACAAAGCCCTGGTATTGAGACCTGTTGCACTTCCCTATTTCATTCCCTGCTATCCAAATTACTAGCTCCTGAGGGGGAAAAAAAAAGGAGAACCTTGTTTATTGAGGCCTGGGGTGCCTAGGTTGAGGTCGGGGGATAGAGGTAACTATGCAGTTGCTGTAGGGTAGGGATAGATGGGTGGAGATCAGGCAGGACAGGCAAGAACACCACTAGATTGGGAGGCAAAAGACCAAGATTCTAATCTAGACATTGCCACTAGCAGTGGGAATTGAGGGAAGTCTGTTCTGTTCTGGATTCTTCTCCATAAAATAAGGAGGTTGAGCTCTAAGGATCCTTCCATCTCTGACCATCAGTCTGTATCCAAACAATTTATTAAGCATCTCCTATTTGCCAGGCATTGTGATACAGAAAAGCAAGGAGCAGTCCCTGCCCTCAAGGAGGTAGCATTCTCTCTGGGTGAACAATTTGTGCCTATGGGACTCCAGGCAGAACGAATTCAAGCTCATTTCAGGATGAGGTACTGAGTCTGAGCTGATCAGTCCTGGCCTCTTGGAGAAGGCAGACCTGGAGCTCAGCTTCCTTGTGACAGTTCCTCTCCTTCCTCCCATCAGGTTCTAGCAATGCATGTGAAAAAACTTCCTTCACCTTCCTGAGGCAGGAGCTGCCCGTGCGTTTGGCCAATATAATGAAGGAGATCAATTTGCTTCCAGACCGGGTACTAGGAACTCCCTCAGTGCAGCTGGTTCAGAGTTGGTAAGACCCAACTTCCCTCCCGGTCCTTCTCCTCAAAACACTCTCACTCTCTCTTTGTCTCTCTCTGGCTCTCTCTCTTTCCTTTCTCTGTCCCTTCCTTCCTTATCCACACTAATGGGATTCAAATTCATTTTGTTTCTTTAAACCAGTGGTTCCCAAACTTTTTTGGCCTACCTCCCCCTTTGCAGAAAAAATATTACTTAGCCCCTTGGAAATTGATTTTTTAAAAATTTTAATAGCAATTAATAGGAAAGATAAATGCACCTGTGGCCATCACTGCCATCCTGGATCGCTACAGCAACCACCAGGGGGCGGTGACACCCACTTTGGGAATCACTGCTTTAAACCTTTACCTCCATCTTAGAATCAGTACTATGGATTAATTCCAAGGCAGTAAGGACTAGGCGATAGGAGTGTCTTGCTCAGGGTCACATAGCTAGGAAGTGTCTGAGGCCAGATTTGAACCCATGACTCCCCCCACCTCACCCATCTCTAGGCCTGGCTCTCTAACCATGGAGCTACCCAGCTGCTCCAAGATCTTCTAGCAGCTCTGAGAGGAATGGGAATAAATGAGGCTCTAAGAGGATAAAATACCTATCTATAGATCACACGGGGCAAACAAGGTCATTCCAGGTGGGGCAGATCAAGAAGATCTGACTTCAAATCTGGTCTCAGACACTTATCTGTGTGACCCTGGGTATGTCACTTTATTCTTTATGCCTCGGTTTCCTCATCTATAAAATGAGTTAGAGAAACTGTTCCAGTATCTTTGCCAAGCAAACCCCAGATGAGGTCACTAAGAGCTGGACACAACTGAAGTGACTCAACAACAACAACAACAAAACCCTCTTTGATGTGAAAACCCAGGCTCTGTAGGAGAAATCATTTCTTTCTCCCAAGTCAGGCTGGTATTGGTACCAACTGGCCAGCCTTAGAGGACTCGAGTACTCAGACAGATTTGATGAAAAGCAACAAGGCCAACTTATTAACAGGATGTTCTGATCTAAACCTTGGGTCAAAAGACCTGGCACCCAGGCCAGCTGCTGTCAGCCTGGGAGAAAAAGCATTAGATAGGAAGTCACGGGTCTGGTATTGCTCTGTATTTTATAAGTCATTTCCTTGTCCCCTGCCTCAATTTCCCCATCTGTAAAAACAAGTAGGTTGATACTAAGTGCCCTTCTAATGCTAGAACTTCAATCCTCTAATTAACTCAACTACGTGATATTAGACAAGGAGATTCCACTCCCGGGCTGTGATTTCCTCATCTTTAAATGAGATGGATAGATTGAATGGGCTCTGAAGGCTCTCTCCATTTCTGATATTCTGAGGTTCTGGCTGTTATTTCTGGTTCTGCTTGGGACGAAATAACTGATGCCAATTTTACGTTCGTTCTCTCATTCAGTTTGTTTTTTTTTCAAGGTGAATTAGCTATCATTTTCAGTGCAAAGATTCCCTTTTGGGGGGACCCCTCCAGTAATCCTTCTTTTTCCTTAACAAATCAAAGTATCAGACAAAGGAGGATAGTGAAAAGAGCCCTGGATTTGGGAACCCAAGTACTCAGATTCAGATCCAGGCCCTGCTCCCCAAGTGACTTTGGTCAAATCTTTTCCTCTCTGCACCTGACAAGTGATATCCATAAACCTTTTTTTAAAATTTAATTTATATTTATATATAATTTATTTTAATATTTTCTATATAATTATATATTTGCATAATTTTATATATTTAGATTTGTTTAGGTTTAGATATATTTCTATAAATTTAATTATATAATGTGTAATTTATATATAATTTGTAATTAATACATTATTTATTAAATTTTAAGCCCTTATCTTCTGTCTTAGAATCAATACTAAATATCTGCTCTGAAGCAGAAGAGCAGTAAGGGCAAGGTAGTTAGGGTTAAGTGATTTACTTAAGGTCACACAGCTAGGAAGTGTCTAAGGCCAGATTTGAACCAAGGATTTTCCATTTCTAGGCACTGAGCCACCTACCTACCCCTACAACCTTCTATTAAACTTTCAGCTTAAGTGTGCTAAATGCTGCACAGATATTAACTGTTTTATCAACATAGCAACCCTAGGAGGTAGGTGCTGTTATGATCCCCATTTTACAGATGAGCAAACTGAGGCAGACAGGAGGTTAAGTGACTTGCCTAAGGTCCCACAACTAGTAAGGGTCTGAGGACAGATTTGAGCTCAAGTCTTCCTGACCTCAAGTCCAGCACTCTATCCAGTGTACCACCTAATTGCTTCCAACTTCTATATCTAAGACCCTTGATCAATCCATACCTAAAATTATTTGACCAGGCAACACTTTGGCTCTGGAAATACATTAATTGAATACATGAATGTTGGTCCCTAAAGTCTAGTATTAGGAAATGATTCCTAGGAGGGAAGAAGACAAAAAGCAAAAATAAAGAAGATAAAAAAAATAAAGAAGCAAAATAAAGGGAATTAAGCCCATCTTAACTTCAGAATAAGTTTGATCAATGCCTTTTGTTTTTATATCACAGTCATTTTCAGGTATTATATTTCCCCGACTCCCTGCCCATACATCCCTATCACCCCTACCTTTTAAGAAAGAAAAAGCAGTAAAATAAACTGAGCCCACATCTATCTGCCAGCCACCATCTCCCTACTGACAGGAGAGACTTGCTTTCTCAGCTCCTCTCAGGGACCAAGATTGGACATTACTTGAGTATTCCTAAGTCTATATTTATGCCCCGAATGGACCCATATAAAAAGTAATTTTGTGCATACACAATTTCCCATTTAAAATATTTTTTGAACTGGAGCTGTTTTGATTCGGATCTGTTCAGTCATTCCCCACTAGTATGGGGAATTTAAGGTGTAGAAATGCTCTTCACCATTCTGTAACTTATAGTCTGTCAGAGTTAACTGAAGCACCAAGAGCTCACAGACAGGATGTGTCAGAGGCAGGAACTGAAACCAGGTCATTCAGGGCTGACTGTCCATCTACTATATCATATTTTTGTAGTTAATTATTTTCAGCCATGCCTTACTCTTCATGACCTTGTCTGGGGTTTTCTCAGCAGAGATGCTAGAGTAATCTGCCCATCATTTCCTTCTCCAGCTTATTTTATAGATGAGGAAACTGAGGTCAACAAGGTAAAATGACTTGCCCAGAGTCACCCAGCTAGTAAGTGTCTGAGGCCAGATCTGAACTCAGGTCTTCCTGACTCCATACCTGGGATTCTATCCACCTCACCACCCAGCTGCCCACTATTGCTCTCATTTCATATCCTACAGGGAAAAATAATGGCTCCTGTGCACATTTTCTCACAGAACCCCTGCTCAATATGGAGCAAGACCCAGACTTGGGAAAAACTGACTTAAACAAACAGGGAATTAATCTGGACAATTAGAAATGCATGTTATTCATTGTTTGTTTTTTCCTGCTGCTAGTCCTTCATGAAGGGGGCTGACCAGAATGAGTGAGGTGCCCAGGAGGGACTGGGCAGAGAGCAGAATATCCAGAAGGGAGCCAGAATTACCATATGCCAGATTTAGGGCAGGTCCAGGAAGGATTTTCTGAGTGTTAGGAAGATATGCCTGGGGAATTGTCTCTGTAGGGACTTTTGAGAACTATAGGCAGGCTTGAGATCGCAGAGGCAAGGGCATGTCACGGTGAGCTGGCCTGGGGATAATGAGCTTGGCTTTTTCCTTGCTTACTAGGGATAGAGCTTGGTTACCCAGAACGGCTTCCCCCCATGCCTGTACTTCATCTTATAGGGAAAAGGTTGGTCGGATGTCAGATCTTGCTTCCTAGACCTCAAAGCTCAGGATTTGGTATCTTTTACCTCTATGGGACATGTAGGGAATAAATGCCCAGGAGGGTTGTTGAGGGTTAGAAAGAAGGCAGGAGATGATGCCATCTGTTCCTGTCCATCTTCCTCCTCCCCCTTCTGTCCAACTGACTGATCATGCCTTATCTCCTACTGGCTTGTTGGCTCTAGAACAAGACCTGCTCTGACTGACCTCCTCCCTGGACATTGTGTTCTGGAGAGAGTGAAGAGCTCAACTGAATATAACTCCTGCTACCCTTAAGCTATGTGGATATTCCAGTAACTGAAAATTATTATGTGCTTATTATTGGTGGCTAGGGAATTTGATTTAGCTCAGGTTACCAGCATCCCAGTGTGAGATATATATATATATATATCTATATATATATATATAGTTCCAGGAGCATTGAATTTGTCCATAGATTGGATTTATGTACTGTCCCAGGTACTTACTAGCTGTGTTACCTTGGATAAATCACTTAACCTTTAAATCTGCTTTCCTTCCTAGAGTATAAAATAGGGATAACAATGTACTCATTTGTTTCCTCCTTCTCCGAGGGTTATTGTGAAGAAAAAACTGTGGAGTCTTTGATGTGCTATAGAAAAATGAACCAGTTGTATCTCTTTGCTTGTTTCATCCCCAAATCTTCTTGTCATGGTGTAGTGAGGGCACTGACTTCTAAAAGGTATATCAGTGGAGAATAACATTTGACAAATTGGAAAGGTTCTGTATGTGGACCAACCTTCTTTCTTTCTTTCTTTCTTTCTTTCTTTCTTTCTTTCTTTCTTTCTTTCTTTCTTTCTTTCTTTCTTTCTTTCTTTCTTTCTTTCTTTCTTTCTTTCTTTCTTTCTTTCTTTCTTTCTTTCTTTCTTTCTTTCTTTCTTTCTTTCTTTCTTTCTTTCTTTCTTTCTTTCTTTCTTTCTTTCTTTCTTTCTTTCTTTCTTTCTTTCTTTCTTTCTTTCTTTCTTTCTTTCTTTCTTTCTTTCTTTCTTTCTTTCTTTCTTTCTTTCTTTCTTTCTTTCTTTCTTTCTTTCTTTCTTTCTTTCTTTCTTTCTTTCTTTCTTTCTTTCTTTCTTTCTTTCTTTCTTTCTTTCTTTCTTTCTTTCTTTCTTTCTTTCTTTCTTTCTTTCTTTCTTTCTTTCTTTCTTTCTTTCTTTCTTTCTTTCTTTCTTTCTTTCTTTCTTTCTTTCTTTCTTTCTTTCTTTCTTTCTTTCTTTCTTTCTTTCTTTCTTTCTTTCTTTCTTTCTTTCTTTCTTTCTTTCTTTCTTTCNCTTTCTTTCTTCATTCTTTCTTTCCTTCCTTCTCTCTCTTTTTTCTCTCTCTGTTTGTTCATTCATTTGTTCCTTCCTCCTTTCCTTCTTTCTCTCTTTCCTTCTTTCTCTTTCTTTCTCTCTCGCTCTCTCTCCATTCCTTCCTTACTTCCATCCTTCCTTTCTTTTCTCTCTTTCTCCTTCCTTTCTTTTCTCTCTCTTCTTCCTTCCTTTCTTTTTTTATAAAACCCTTACTTTCTATCTTAGAATTGACACTAAGTATCTGTTATAAGGCAGAAGAGTGGTAAGGACTAAGTAGTAATAGTTCAGTGACTTGCCCAGGGTACACAGCTAGGAAGTATCTGAGGCCAGATTTGAACCCAGGGCCTCCCATTTCCAGGCTTTACTGTCTATCCATTGAGTGCATGGGCTTTTCTACAGACTGTCTGTCTTCCAAAGATCACCCCAACAAAGTATGGGGAAGCCCATCATTAGAGGGTTGCTAACTCAGCTCCTTAAACCTTCTCCTCTGGTGATCTTTTCAGTGGAAAGAATACTCATATCAGTAAATCTGAGCTCTTAAAGTATTGACATCTAATCCCTTAGAGCAAGGTAGGTGTGAGAATGAGCTTAAGCAGCATAGGAGAGCCTGAAGTTAGGCCATAGAAGGCATTTCATCAACAAGGTTGATTTAGCTTGGCTTTGATTCAGTAATAATAATCATACCTCACATTTATATAGCACTATTTTAATTGTTTTGCTGTTCAGTTATTTTTCAGCTGTGTGTAACTTTTCATGACCCCATTTGGAGTTTTCTTGCTAAAGATATTGGTGTGGGCTGCCATTTTCTTTTCCAGCTAATTTTATAGATGAGGAACTGAGGCAAACAAAGTTAAGTGATTTGCCCAGGCTTATACAACTAGTAAGTGTCTGAAGCCAGATTTTAACTTGGGAAGATGAGTTTTCCCAGCTCCAAGCCTGGAAATCTATCCTCTATGCCAACTAGTTGCCATTCTGTCACTTTATAGTTAATAAAAAAAATTTTTTTTACACAACACTCCTATGAGGAGTAATGAGATAACCATCTCCAGAACCTTGGAGGAGGGTCTATAGAAGAAGAGACCCACATCACAGGAGGGAAAAGAATGAAAGCTGTAACAGGAAGAAGTAGGGTTAGAAAGAAGGAAGGACTTCTTGACAGGAAGGGCTATCAGAAAGATTGTGGCATCTCCCCAGAAAGCGCTTTTATGAAATATGTAAGCTCCACTTCCGGCTGAGATGATTTAGTTGGGAGTGGTCTAAGTAGAGGTCAGGAATAAATAAAGCAGCCTTGTAAGGTACCTGTCAGCCAAAGAAACTGTTAAGTCAGGGGCTAAAACTTCTAAGTAAATAGTGCTGAAAGAGTAAGTAAATAAGGTGCTAAAGAAATGTATGGTCACATTTATAGCATTTGGTACCTAATTCTCAGGATCATTCTTAGCCAGAGCTAATAATTATGGCTGCTAACATAAAGATAGGGAAGGAGGAAGGAGATGGAGTGGGGAGGGGAGAGAGACAGACAGAGAGTCAGAGACAGAGACAGGAATGGAGGGAGGGAGAGAGAAAAGAGAGAAGGGGAGGGAGGGACAGGGAGAGACAAAGAGAGAGGGGGAGGGAAGGAGGGATAAAGAGAGAGAGACAGTGAGGGAGGGACAAGGAGGGAGGGAGAGAGAAAGAGAGAAGGGGAGGGAGGGAGAAAGAAAGAGAGAGGGAAGGGAGAAAGAGAAAGAGAGGGGGGAGGGAGGGAAAGAGAGAGGGAGGAAGAAAGAGGGAGGGAGAGAGAATGCTTTAAGGTGTACAAAACAAATTCTATGCATTTTCTATGCTCAGTGTATAGAATATAACAGTGACACTATGGATAAATCAGGGAATCAGTTTGATTTGGCTCAAGCTTAAGGAATGTTGAGGCCCCTCATCAAACAGCCCCTCCAAGCCCAGTAGTAATCATATGACCCAGCTCTTGTATGTGTGTATGTGTGTATCTATCTACAGATACAAATCTACAAATTCTTCTGCAGCTTATTCATAAAGAGCTGTGGTCAGGGAAAGGGGATGGACTCAGAGGGTGAGATGTTGGGTGACTTGCTTATTATGGTCCTAGAGGCTGGAGTTGATTGTAGTTCTGCCCTCCCCACCCTCCTCCCTCCCTCCCTCCCTGGATATATGTCTGTGTATGTAGATATAGCTATATAATGTATATCATATATAGACTATGTATTTTATATATATATATATGTGTGACACACAAATATCCATGTGTGTGTATATGTACTTGTTTACTCGTATTCAAACTATTATCACCTTTTCTTTCCCTTTCTGCCCCATCTATACATGCTCACATATACATACACACAGTAAAGCAATGAGGCAAAGTGGATGTGAATATAAATATATTTGAGAGGGAATAAAATATACATGGTATTCATGTGCGGATAGAGTTTTATTTATAAATATACACACATGTGTATTATATATTTTTCAGTTAGTACACATTAAGTGCCTACTATGTGCCAAACACTTTGCTAAGTGCTGAGAATATAAATATGAGAAGGAACATGTGCATGTATATATATATATATATATATGTATATATGTATATGTCTACAAATGGTGATAAAGATGTGTGTGTGTGTATCTGGGGTGGAGGTCCTGCTAGGCAGTGCAGTACATAGAATGCTAGGCTTGGATCCAATCCTGAATTCAAATTCAGCCTCACACACTTACTAGCTGGGTGACCCTGAGCAAGTCACTTAACCCTGCTGGCTTCAGTTTTCTCATCTTTAAAATGAGTGGGAAAAGGAAATGGCAAATGACTGGTAACTTTATCAAGAAAACCCCAAATAGGGTCATGAAGATTCAAACATGACTGAAGTGACCAAACAATATCAACATCACATACATATGTGTGTGTGCACATGTGTGTGTGCTGGGATAGAATGGGGGTTACAGAACTGGAGTCTGGAGCCAGTGTTGCAAAGGGAAGTGGCTTACCTGGGCACTGTGTCTCTCAGCAGGCACAGTTGTCGCATAGTTAACTAGTTCAGCTGTTTTCAGTCGTACCCAAGACACTGAGGCAAACAGAGTGAAGTGCCTTGCCCAGGGTCAGATAGCTAGTAAGTGTCTGAGGCCAGATTTGAACTCGGGTCCTCCTGACTCCAGGCCCAGTGCTCTGCACCAATCTCAGATGCCCATTGTACCCAGCCTTTGCCTCACTAAAATTTTTCAGCCAGCCCTGTGGATTGGGAACCTTTTGCTGTAGGATCGCATTTCCTTTATTATAGTTGGTCAGTAGGAAAATAGAAATAATATAGAAGTAGAATAACTTTATAATTTACCTATATGGTATGGTTGAATATAAAGTAGGAGAATACTTGTAATCTCATAGAATAAGGAGGATTTTGTCTATAGAAAAGAAAAGGGTTATGGAATAAAACCAACTGCTTGTGAGTCATTCCCTTGGCCCTGACAGATTCCTTACATTCATTGGGAGGAGGGTGAGATTGAAACTATTATCACCTTTTCTTTCACTTTCTGCCTTCTTCCTGGGTTTCCAGCTTAGCGAGTGCATTACTGAGTAGAGATATGATTTGTTGTTTGTTCAGTCATTTCAGTCATGTCCGACTCTTTGTGGCCCCATTTGGGATTTTCTTGGCAAAGATATATCGTTTGACATTTCCTTCTCCAGCTCATTTGACTGAGGGGGAAATTGAGATGAACGTGGTTAAGTGTCTTGCCCAGAATCACCCAGCTGGTAAGTGTCTGAGGCTGGTTTTGAACCCAGAAAGATGAGTCTTTCTGACTTCAGACCCAGCATTCTATCCACTGAGGCTAGAGCTATACTTGCTGCCTTTGAGGAGCCCCTAACCTGTTGGAAAAGGCACAGTCTGTGCCCTCAGGCAGCCCCTAGTCTGATGGAAAAGATAACTTCTTTTATAGATGAGAAGATACTAGATTGAGAATTAGAAGAGATTGTAGAGGTTCTTATTCAATCTCTTCATATTATAGGGCCAGAAAGGCTATGTGAACTGTTTGTCATTAAGGGGGAGAGCTGGGATTCCAGCCCAGGTCCCCTAACGATAAGTCCAACACCATGCTCAGGGAGCACCCTCTTCCCCTTCCCCTTGTCTGATAAGGGAAACACAGTCTTTGTTCTTAGTGGGCTGATGGTTAATGGAGACACAACTCCTTTCCTTGCACAGCTTACAATACTATTTCCATATGGTTTTTGCTCACACTTCAGGGAAGCATCCTTTTCCAATTCCAGTCAGTCCATCCAGCCATCTCCTTATATTCAGCCACATTCCCAGCAGATACACCTACTCAAAGTAACACAGAAACATCCCTCTGTTCACCATGCTCACCAGCCCCCTCATCCTCCTGGTAAGAAATTGGCCATGAGGAACCCATCCTCTGAGATATACCAAGATCTTTACAGTGTACCTAAGGGCTCTGGCACAACTGATTGGAAAACAGCAATTTAACAACTTAAAGAGAGAGAATGAAGACTTGGAAGCATTGGGGTGAGGGAGAGCAATCATGTAGAGGTGATCCTGGGTCACCTGCGGAGGAGGTGACTGACCAGTTTTTCTATTGTTTGTTTTTTTTTAAGGCCTGGGCAGAGGTTTTGAGATTAAAAAGACATGTTGAGTTAGGGGATTGAGATGACTTGTGCATTGATCCCAAGAATGACTGTTCTGTTAGAGATGTTCAGGTCAGAGAATCACAGAATTTCAGAGTTGGAAGAGGGATATCAGCAGCCACCTGGCCTCACCTCTGCCAGAAATAAATCTCAGTTCTTAATGATAAATGGTCATCCAATCTGCTTAAGAATTTTTTGGGTTAAGGAAACACATTTTTTATATTTTTTATCAACTACATGAAAAAACTATTTTTAATCTTCGTTTTTTAAAAGTTTGAACCAAATTCTCACCCTTCCTTCCTCTTTCCCTTCTGCCCTCCCTGAGATGGCAAGTCATCTGATATAGACTTTACATGTGTAATAGTTTAAAACATTATTAGTCCATTTGTAAAAAACAAAAAAAAAAGAAAAGTAAATAAATTAAGTGAAATGCATGTCTTGCTTTGTTCCCATCAATTCTTTCTCTGGAGACAGAGGACATTTTTCATCATGAGGATTTTCTTCGATTGCTGTGTTGCTAGGAATAGCTAAGCCATTCATAAGTGTTTAATCACATAATATTGCTGTTACTGTGTAAATTGTTCTCCTGGTTCTGCTCACTTTACTTTGCATCAATTCATGTAGGTCTTTCCAGGCTTTTCTTAAATCATCTTTCTTGTTATTTCTTATGCTTAAAAGATTTCTAATGAAGGGAGCCCACCACTCCCTGAGGCAGCCTGTTCCACTTTTGGACACACTTTAATTATTAGGAAAATTTTCCCAGGCACCAAGTTTATCTACCCATTTTTCCTGGTTCTACCCTTTGAGACCAAACAAAACACACCTAATCTTTTTTCATATGACAGTCCTTTAGATCCTCGAAGACAGTCATTGTGCTTCAATCTGACTCTTCTTCAAGCTAGACATCTCCAATCCCTCCAACTGATCCTCCTATGACAGGAGATCAGGTCATTAGATCTGAGTTCTAATCCTGGCTTTGCCACTAACCTACTTCAGATCAGCTGTACTATCTCACTTTCCTTCTCTTTCAGACTAAATAGTCTCTTAGGCTCTCTCACTCTGACATTTTCTTTTTTTATTCTGCAAAGCAGCAAATTGAGGACCATGGAGAATCTCAAACTATGCTTTAATCAGTTGCCCCAACCATAAGTCTAGAGCAATGGTCGGCAGCCTTTTTGGCCATAAGAGCCATAAACACCTGCGGAAGGAGGAGGATAGAGGTGGAAGGCGCTGGAATATGGGATGAGGGCTGAAGGGCCCCCTGGGGCACATCCTGGGGCTCTGCCCGGACTGGCCGGTCAGGAGGTGGAGCCAGATATGGCTCGAGAGCCACATGTTGCCGACCCCTGGTCTAGAGTAAGGACAAGGAAACCACAGAGCTGTTCCTAGCAGATTGAAAGGCCCTTAGCCAGATTTCTGGGAATAGCACTTGAGTGCTATTGGCAAGCAGAGCAAAAAAAACACCTTTCCCTCACAGATTTCTCCCCTTTTTTCCTTCTTGCAGTGGGGGAGAAAAGGGACTGAAGCTCACTTGTCCTGACTCAAAAGCCTGGCACATACTTTCTGTCCTGACTTAAGTATTGCCATCTCCCTGAGCACACTTCCCCCAAAAGCTACCTGACCTGTCAGTAAAGGGAAAGAGGGGATGGTCACATCACTTTTGTGTCATTCATTTCGATCGTGTCTGACACTTTGTTTTCTTGGCAAAGATACTGGAGTGGTTTGTCATTTCCTTCTCTAGCTTATTTGATACATGGGGAAATTGAGGCAAACAGGGCGAAGCAACTTGCTCAGTGTCACACAGCTGGTAAGTGTCTGAGGCCAGGTTTGAACTAATGAAGATGAGTCTTCCTGATTCTAAACCTAGTGCTCTATCCACTGTGACACCTAGCTGTCCCCTTTCCATCCCTTTTATAGCTCAGGTTGCCTTTCTAAATAGTCATTCTTAAAACAGTCAACTTTGCCCCATTTCCATGTACATGTGACCTGATGTTCTATCTCCCTGGGATAGTGAAGCCACCAAGAAGAGTCTGTGAAAGCTGATAGAGCTGTCTTTCCCTGAGCTAGACAAAGCCCCAGCTGTCTGCCCCTCCTCCTAGCATTTGGATTCTGATTCCACCTACAGGCCCCTTGAAATAAACCTCCCCCTTTGCACAGCTTCTTGCCCTCTGCCTCAATTCATCCTGCCTTCTCCCCTGCAAACAATTCATCCCCGAAGAGATTCATCTTCAGGACTTCATGGCTCAGACCCCATACATGTTTACACCCCCTTCTCTGTTAATTATTTTCTCAGCCAGACTCTTTAGAGAGGGGGACCAAGACTCCTTAACCCTGCCCGGCCCCAAACCTGTAAACCTGGGCCTTCCCTTTCTCTCATCGTGACCACACTCCCTTAAAGGAGGGCTTCCAGGGATATAAAGAAAAGTACCTCTAAAGCCTTTGGGGATAAATTGGGGGCTTATTGGTAACCAAATAACCTGCCACCCAGCAGGTCCCAGTTAGTCTGGCATATCCAAACTGCCCATTGCCTAACATTCATTCTTTTTCTTTTCTTCCTTCTTTCTTCCTTTCTTTTCCTTCTTCCTTCCTCCCTTCTTTCCTTTCTTTGTCTTTTTCTCTTTCTTTCCTTCTTTTCTTTCTTTTTCTTTTCCTTTCTTCCTTTCTTTGTCTTTTTCTCTCTTTCCTTCCTTTCTTCCTTATTTCCTTCCTTCCTTCCTTCCTTTCTTCCTTCCTTCCTTCTTTCCTACCTTCCTTTCCCTTTACCTTCTATCTTGGAATTAATACTGTGTATTGCTTCCAAGGCAAAAGAGTAGTAAAATGGCTTGGCAATGAGGGTTAAGTGAATTGCCCAGGATCACACATTTAGGAAGTGTTTGAGGGCACTTTTGAATCCAGGACCTGCCATTTCTAGACCTGGTTCTCAATCCACTGAACTACCTAAACTGCCCCCAGCCTGGCATTATTTGAGCAGCTCCTTGTAATCTGTGCTTCAGTGAAACTGGATGCTCACTGTTCCATCTCTACCATGTATTTGCCAAACTCTCAGCCATTATTCATGCTATTTTCTCTACCTAGAATGCTCTCTTCCCCTTCCTTCTTCCATTTCCCCACTCCCATTGAAATCCAACCTATCCTTTAAAGCTCAGCTTAGATTCCACCTCTTCTATGAAGCTGTTTGTTCCATTCAGTCAATAATGACCTTTTCCCCTCCTGGCCTTCATGTAACACTTGGCTCCTCTTTCATGCATTTTTCATGTATTACTTTGTGTAGCAGTTGTTTCTTTAAGTGTCAGATCTCTTTACTGGACCTTAAGCTCCATGAGGAGAGTCTTATTTCAGAATGTATCCTTCAGGGTTCTTAACTTCAAGCTCTACATACAGCAGGTGATTAATAAATGTGTTGAATTGCAATGGGGGGTCATCTCCCCATCTTATAACCCCTTTCTAAAAATGTCTGTTCCTGTAACTCTGTTCTAACAAGATAGGAGAGGGTGTGTGTTTGTGTTTGTTTTAAGGAGGGCCTCTCTAGATCTTGGATTCAAATTATCTCTACTACTACTTATTTTTTAAATAAAGGAATTTATTTACAAGTACCTCCCCATCTTCCTTCCCTCCCCTCATCATAGAAAGCATCATCCAGCAAACAGATATGTATATATAAAATTTCTTTCATGATTTCATTTTCCAGGTCATTCTCTGGAGGTGACATTCACCAGTTATTCTTCAAATATTAATTCTATAGCTGTGTATAATGTTCTTCTGATTCCCTTCATTTCACTGTTCATTATCCGATGTAGTTCTTTCAAGTTTTTTTAGTCTTCTCATTGTTTCTTATGGCACAGTAGTATTCCATCACAATCATATACCACAGTTTGTTTAGCCATTCCCCTATACCACAGTTTGTTTAGCCATTCCCCAATTGTTGGGCATCTTCTTGATTTCCAGTTCTTTGCCACCAAAGAGAGCTGCTATAAAATATTTTGGAACATAGAGGTTCTTTTCCTGATCTCCTTGGGAAACAGACCCAGCAAACGAGTGTACAGTTTTATAACTCTCTGAATGTAATTCCAAATTGCTCTCCAGAATAGTTGGATCAGTTTACCACTCCACTAACCATGTTTTAGTGTCCCCATTTTTTCACATCCGCTCCAACATTTGTCATTTAGTCCTCTTTGTCATTTTAGTCAATCTGATGAGTATGAGATTAGAGGATGTTTCAGGGCATGAGAAAGAAGCAATTAGAAGCCACTTCTGATGGGCTACTGAGCTGGAGGGAGGCAGGGAGTCAGAGGTGATAGTGGGGGTCTTTCTTGAGTTGGACTTCTATTAAACAAAATTTAATTTAACAAGTATTTCCTGACAACTCAATGAATATTTATTAAGTGCCTACTATGTTCAAGGAAGACACTTTGATGGTAGATGCTGGGAACAGAGTGACAAAATGATAATAGTTCTTTCACTTCAGAGATTTGTATTCAAGTGGGGGAAATACTAACTATACACTGATGTATAAACATGAAATATGTTGTTCACTTGTTTTTCAGTTGTTTCTAAGTCTTTGGACCCTATTTGAGGTGTCCCTGGCAAGGATCCCAGACTAGTTTGGCATTCCCTTCTCCAGTTCATTTGACAGATGAGGAAACTGAGGCTAAGAGAGTAGAATGATTTACCCAGGATCCCACAGGTTTTAAATATCTTTGGCCCGATTGATCTCAGGAAGATGGGTCTTCTTGACTCTGGGTCTGGCACTCTATTCACTGTACAACCTAGCTGCCTCACAAAGTACATGGAAAGTAATTTCAAAAGATTTAGAAATGGGACATCTAGGAGGCTCAATGAATAAAGAGCCAAGCCTAGAGATGGGAAGTCTTTGAATTCAAATGTGATCTCAGATACATCCAGACACTTCCTAGCTATGTGATCCTGGGGAAGTCACTTAATCCCAGTTGCCTAGCCCTTACCTCTCTTCTACCTTTGAACCAATACTTAGTATTGATTCAAAGATGGAAGATAAGGGTTAAAAAAAAAGATTTAGAAGCAGTAGGCTATGTGATGTAGTGGATAGAGTACTGGGCTTAGAATGAGAAAGACTCATCTTCCTGAGTTCAAATCTGATACTTACTAGCTATGAGACCCTGGGCAAGTCACTTTATCCTGTTGGCCTCAATTTCCTCATTTGGAAAATAATCTGGAGAAGGAAATGGCAAACCTGTCCAGTATCTTTGCCAAGAATGAAGTCATGAAGGGTTGGACACTACTCACACCATTGAACAACAATAGCAAAAGCAACTGAGTGGTGAGGAGTTGGAGAGAGAGATCAGGAAGGAGCTGGGGTAGGAACTGAGCTCTACTTTGAAGGAAATTAGGGATTCTGTGAGGCAAAGGTGAAGAGGGAATGCATTCCAGATGTGGAAGATCAGCTGGTCAACAGCCTAGTATGGGCAAATGAATCTTATATAGTACAGAACACTTGGCAGGTAGTTTGAAATCAAGAACATAAAGGAACATAACATGTAATAAAATCAGAAACCTAAATAATAACCAGATTGCAAAGGCCTTTAAATGTCAGGCTGATGTGAACTGGAACGACCTCCAGGAACTGATGCAGAGTGAAAGGAGCAGATCCAGGAGAACATTGTACACAGAGACTGATACACTGTGGTAAAATTGAATGTAATGGACTTCTCTACCAGCAGCAATGCAAGAATCCAGAGCAAGGCTGAGGGACTTGAAAGAAAAATAGCCACATTCAGAAGAAGAACTGTGAGAGGAGAAACACAGAAGAATAACAACTGCTTGAACACATGGGCTGATGGGGATATTATTGGGGATGTAGACACTAAACGATAACTCTAGTCCAACTATCAATAATATGGAATTAGGTCTTAATCAATGATACAAGTAAAACCCAGTGGAATTGTGCATCGGCTAAGGGGGGTTAGGAGGGTTTGGGGAAAGGGAAAGAACATGAAATATGTAACTATGGGAAAATATTCAAAATAAAAAAAATTTAAATGATCTTGGGATAACTTAACCATGTAGAGGATTTTAGTTCAAATCTGGCCTCAAACACTTCCTAGCTGTGTGACTCTGAGTAAATCACTTAACCCTGATTGCCTAGCCTTTGCCACTCTTCTGTCTTAGAATTGATACTAAGACAGAAGGTAAGAGTTTAAAAAAATAAACAAACCTTACTGTGGAGTCAGGATGATTTAAGGTGAACACTCACACACACATATCCTGCCCCCCCCCCACACAGATAGACATACACAAAAATGACAGTTTGATAAATATCACACAACAAATTCAAATTGATGGTACAACAGAGTTGGGATCTCTGAGCACAAGGGAACATAGGGTAATGGACTGATCAGAGTAATTCATCTGGAAAGGTTTCCTTCAAGGTTAAGTTTTCGAGTAAGTAGAAAGGTGGATCTGGTCAGACAGAGAAAGCTGGGCCAAACACATTCCAGTTCTTTCTTCATTTCTCTCCCCTCCCAACTCTGCCCCCAGGTATGTCCAAAGTCTTCTGGACATCATGGAGTTCCTGGACAAAGACCCCGAGGACCATCGCACTCTGGGACAGTAAGTGATTGAGATCTCTTTGTGGATAAGCGCAGTTGGGTCACTCATTAACTATGCCACTGGACCAAGTGCCCTCCAGGTCCAGAGAGCTCTTTGCTCATCTCTAAGGAAAGGAAATAGTTCCTCCTTGTAATGGCTTCCAGTGTGCCAATGGATGTCACAGTCCCTATTCTTCCTGAACTTTTTGTTTAGAAAGATTAGATACAAACAGAAGCAAAGGCAAATTCCATCGATACAGAGCTGTGACCCTCAGTGTTAGGGGGGTTTGTTCCAGGGGAACTGAGCTCATTGGTGCTGGGAGCCAGGGAAGAATATGAGGGTATTCAGATTTGGGGAGAGGAGAGCATCCCAGACCTCAAAGCCTGAAGGTCTGAAAAGAGTGAAGCGACTGGAATGAAAGCAAAAGCATTTTAAGCACTTGTTATGTGCAGAGTGCTGGGGCTGCCAATAGAAAAGGAAGAGAGTCTGTCTTCTCAAAGGGCTCATATTCTAATGCAATTTCAGCTGTAAGTTTGACGGAAAGACCTCATGGTTCTTCGGGTATGGTGGCAAAGTAGAAGGCAATGCATCCTCTTCAATGGCAGGGTTGAAGAAGAGACAGGAGGCCTCAGTGATGAAGATCTCTGGGTGGGGGCATGGATAGTGGTTTGGGGGAGAGAAAAACAACTCCTCTCACCCCTTCCTAGGTTCACGGATGCCTTGGTCACGATCCGTAACCGGCACAATGATGTGGTGCCCACCATGGCCCAGGGCGTGCTGGAGTACAAGGAGGCCTATGGTGATGACCCTGTCTCCAACCAGAACATCCAGTACTTCCTGGACAGATTCTATCTCAGCCGGATCTCCATCCGAATGCTCATCAACCAGCATAGTGAGAACTGAGGAGAGCAAGAGGAAGGGGAGGACTGAGAGACAGGAGGGAACCGCATAGCCAGAGGGATGAGAGGAGCTGAGGTGGGGGGGTCAGAGGACCCAGGGGAGACTGGGCTGGGTGTCAGATGAGAGGAATCAGAAACAGAGCCAGGAAGAGGGTCTGAGAGGGGAGAGGAGCTGGCCAGAACCCAATGAGATAACAGACATCTCTCTCCTCCCCCAGCACTGATCTTTGATGGCAGCACGAATCCTGCCCACCCCAAACACATTGGCAGCATCGATCCCAACTGTGATGTCTCCGAGGTGGTGAAAGGTGTGTGTGTATGTGTGGGGAAGTGAGTGTGCTTTATGGGGAGGTTTCTGGCTCCTTCCCCTCTTTCAGGCCCTCAGGAACCAGTAGCAATCCCATCATTCCTCTTGCAATAAAAAATAAGTATATTTCTACCCTTCTGGGGTATATAACAAGTATAGTATTTAATAGTTGTTATATAATAAGTATATATTATAGATTAGCTTATTATATCTTGACTAATTACATTAATATACTTATTATAGGTGACATAATAAATATATTATATCTGGGGTACGTAATAAGTATATCACTACCCCTCTGGAGGTAGAGAGTAGAGAACTTCATGCCTCTTAAGCAAGAGACTTGAAGGAAAATACCAGCCAAGGGTGGCAACTGTTGGCACTACCCAGTTGGCAAAGAAAGACTTTCACCTGAGCTCCCCAGGTTGGAGGAAACAATATTAGATGCTTTCCTAAGACTGGTTGTGTGTGTGTTTGTGTATGTTGGAACTCCTCCTTTCTTTCAGATGCCTATGATATGGCCAAACTCCTATGTGACAAATATTATATGGCCTCTCCCAGCTTGGAGATTCAAGAGATCAATGGTAAGCTTGGCATGGAGCAGGTCTCAGAAAGTTCTCTGGGGAGTGGAAGGACAGAACAGGTCAAGAAAAAAGCTCTGGAGATGAGAAGAGGGAAGAGGGATTAGAGTGGGGCACTGATGGTGGTGATCTCAACAATTCCCTGACTTTTGAATTCTGCCTCACTCCAGCCTCCAACTCCAAACAGCCCATCCATATGGTCTACGTCCCTTCCCACCTGTACCACATGCTCTTTGAACTCTTTAAGGTGAGGAAGCTTTTTGAGGGCAGGACAGGGTGGCCTGGGGAGAGAAGGTTGTCTGCTAAAGGGGAAATATCTGGGGAAGAGAAGAGACTAACTGAGCCCTCTAACATTCCTCTCTTCCCAGAATGCCATGAGGGCAACTGTGGAAAGCCATGAATCCAGCCTCACACTCCCACCCATCAAGGTGATGGTGGCCTTGGGTGAGGAAGATCTGTCTATCAAAGTAGGTGACTTTGGACTCTGGCAGTTGGGAGCAGTCCGGCTTGGAGTTGGGAGGGAGAGAAGTGTTGGGATGGAGGAAGGATGGGAAGTTCCAAAAATGCTAAGGATTAGCTATGAGGCGTACCTTGGGACTAGAACTCCCTCTCATGAAGTCCCATGATTTGAGGTTATTTCTTCTGTCCCCCAAGATTCTTCCTTCATCCCTTAAAGAACTGGGCTTAGGGTGTATAATGTGGGGAGGAAGGATTGAGGGAGGAAGAGTGATTGGGAGATAAGAATATTTGGAGAGGTTGAGAATTGGAGTGGGTGAGGTTAAGGTGTTCTCCCTTGGGTAAGGGGGTGGTGCAGCTAACATGTCCTGTTCCACTTAGATGAGTGACCGGGGCGGGGGCGTTCCTTTGCGAAAGATCGAGAGGCTCTTCAGCTACATGTACTCAACAGCTCCCACCCCTCAGCCGGGCACTGGGGGGACCCCTTTGGTGAGGACTCTACAACCCATGCACCCTCTTCCCTACCTTCTCAATGCCTTCCCCATTCCCCACTTCCCAGACGCATGCATGGGCTTCTCTCCCTTTGTATCCCTTCCCTCTTGGTCTTTCTGCCTCTGCCTCTTTATAGCAAGTTTTGACTCACCTCAGCCAAACTCACTCATCCATCTAGACGTCTAGGTCATTGTCCTTCCTCTTCTTTTGCTCTCACTCTTTGCATTTCCCTACAAGATTCCTCTTTCTACAGTTTCTCCCTCTGTTCCCAGATCTTCCTTCCCTGGAATAACTAAGAACCCCATTTCCTGCAGGCTGGTTTTGGCTATGGGCTCCCCATATCCCGCCTCTATGCCAAGTACTTCCAGGGTGACCTGCAGCTCTTCTCCATGGAGGGCTTTGGAACTGATGCAGTCATCTACCTAAAGGTGAGCGATTCTCTTGCCCATTCCTCCTGCTTCCTCGATGACATGGTGTTGAAATGGAACAAAGAGGACCTCGCCTTACCCCTGACTATCTTACCAACTGAGACTGTGACTAGGCCACTGTCTTATGAAGAGGGGGAGCTGTTCACTTCCCCCAGAACACTAGAGCAGGGCCTCCAGATGGACATCTGAACTTCGGGTCTCAGAAGCCCAAGTAGTAGTAATGTAGAAGTGTAGTGTAGAAGGATTTGACAGGAGCTGACCTAGTGTATGTTTTAACTCCTAGCATCCTCTGTACCCAGTTTCCTGCTGCTCCCTTCTCTGCTGAACAATGGGGCCAAACGAGGACTCAGTGTCTTGCCCTATCCTCCTCCCCCTTATGCCCAGCTCTGGGGATCTCTAAGGGGATTCCCAGGGCTGGTTTGTTGAGACCTAGGTACCCCATCCATCCAGGGAAGGCCTGAGTTAGTGCTGATTGGCAGAGGACCAGAGATTGCCAGAGAGCCTGGAGGAAGGAGAGCAGGGGCATTAGATATGGCCTCTGCAACTCCTACTGCCACCCCTGGCCCAAGATCAGTTCCTCTGCCTGTGGTGTTTTGGACAGACACTGCCTGCCTGGGGGATGAGCTGATGGTCCAGAATAGCCCTAGTTTCCAGTAATAATTATTCATGATTCTATAATGCTTCTGGCTGCTCTTGGGTAGTAGAGCTCTGGGGACTGGCCTTCTATGACCTGGGGCCCTCTCCCACAAGAGTGCGCTGGTGGTACTAACACCCACCCTCCCCTACAGGCCCTGTCTACAGATTCTGTGGAGCGACTGCCCGTCTACAACAAGTCAGCGTGGCGTCACTACCAGACCATCCAGGAGGCAGGCGACTGGTGTGTGCCCAGCACAGAGCCCAAGAACACGTCCACCTACCGAGTCAGCTAGACAGACTGCCAGTGGAGGAGGCCCTGGGAGGGTCCCCGTTGCTGGCAAGTCCCTTCTTGGCCCTGTAGTGAGGACTATGAGGACAGATGGATCTCTTTAGGGACTGCTCACCCTGGTGACCTTCCCCCTGTCTGCCACCCAAGGGGCCAGGGGGGATGTTGCCCTGATGACCTGTCTCTGTTTCCATGGAAACTATGATGATGCCCTTTACAACACTGGTCCCCAGGTGCCAATTTCCGTTTCCTTACAGTCCCCTGAGGAGGCTCTTCCCTTTGGACCTTCTCCTCTACCTCCACCATCTCAAGTTGGGGGGGAGCAGGGCAGAGTTCTCCCTGATTATCTGACTTTCTGTGGCAACTGCAGTGATGCCCTCACTACAGTGGCCCCTAGGTGCCAATATTTGTCTCCATAGAAACCCCTGTGGAGACCCCTAGGGTGGTCTGTCTGGTGACTTTTCCCCCTACCCCCACTCCCCCACGGGAAGAGTCTCCTCCATGACTTGTCTGTTTCCTTGGCAACTGGGATGATCCCTTCACTACGGTGGCCTCTGGGTGCCCATCTGTCACTGTGGAGAACCCTTGGGATGGTGTCCATAGTGACCTTCCTCCTGCCCTGCCACCATCCCAATGGAAGGGAAAGTGGGGATTCTCCCTGATGACCTATCTCTTTCCTTGGCAATGGCAGTAATGGCCTCACCACAGTGGCCCCCAAGTGCCAGTCTGTCTTCATAGAGTCCCTGGGGGAGACCCCTGGGATGATCTCCCTGATGAACAATCTCCTTGGTGTCCTCCTGGGTTGGGGAGTCTCTAGAACCGCTCCAGAAGGGCATTCCAATGGCAATGGACTGGCGGTAACCTCCACCCCATCAAGGTGGAATCTGTCATTTAGCCTGGGGGAGGGGGTGAGGAGGGGCCACCTATCCACCCCCTCTGGGTCTTCCATCTGGATCCTTCAGCTTGCCTTCTCCTTGTCCTTCAAGCCATCACTCCCCTGGAGTCAGGCTCTTATCAGTGTTATGAAAGAACTGAGTGAGGTTCGGGGCAAAAAGAAGAGAGGACACCAGCAACTAATGGTGGATCAAGGAGGCTCTGGCCCCTATTCTGTTCACTCTGCTAATGGGCTTATCACGCTTCCAACTTCCATTCTGGGGCTTATGAAAAGGGGAATGTGAGTGGATGGGGGATATCTCCTCCCAGAGATATTGGGGCAAGTGTTGGTCTAATCATTAGACTCTAATGGAAAAACTCTATTTAGAGGAGACTAAAGACAACCCAAGGGTAAGCTTTCCCACAGTTCACCAGACCCTCTGCCTAAGCAGTATTTTCCCCTCCCTCCTTGGCTAGGCTCTCTATCACATGCACCCCATCCTGCCTGCAGCAGCTGCAGTCTCTTGGATTCCCTTCTTCATTCCTGCCTCTTTCTCCCTGAAAAAAACAAACACCCTTGTGCTTGGTGTGGCTTGCTCCCCCTAAGCTGTATGTAGATATGTAGTTTTGTATCCCTAGGATGGCCTTCCCCTCTCTCACCATTGTCCAGCACACGAGGGGTTACGTTGTGTGTTCCTCCTGGCAACACCTGGTAAAAAGGAGATTGAATGAGATTCCCAGTTTGGCTGCTTACTATTGGTGGTGGGGAGGCAGTGAAGAGGGATGGACCTGGACCAGCTCCTCCCGCTTACATCTCGCAATATCCTACAACAGACACAAACCCTTTAATGTACAGAATATGTCACATCCCAACCCTGAAAGACACACAAGCTGTCCTTCCAGGGCCAGTATCTTGGTTGTGCCCATCACTCTCACAATACCATTAGCCTAGGGGGCAGCTGGGTGGCTCAGTGGATTGAGAGCCAGGCCTAGAGATGGGAAGTCCCGGGTTCAAATATGGCCTCAGACACTTCCCAGCTGTGTGACCCTGGGCAAGTCACTTGACCCCCACTGCCCACCCTTACCACTCTTCTGCCTTAGAACCAACACACAGTATTGATTCTAAGATGGAAGGTAAGGGTTTAAAAAAAACAACCAATATCATTAGCCTAGCCTTTGGCAACTTGAGTGTACACATGAACCTTTGTTACCTATATAGAATTAGAGAGTTATCTGAGCTTTTAAGGGAATATCTAAATCCAAACCCCTCATGTAATAAACAAGGAAACCAGGGGGAAAGTTTTCCCTAGGTTAGCCAATAAGCAATAGAGCTCACATTTGAACCCAGGTTCTCTGACTAAATCTGGTGTTTTTCCACTCTACCATTGCCTCATGAGCTAGTCCTTGGCAGATTCACCTGGGCTTGAAGTGAGGCTTTCCCATGCACATTCTAGCTTTGTGTGTTCCTTACCTACAGTACATACTCCAGTGGGAATATTCAGGCCCTTTCACCCATACCTTTGATACCTTCTTCCCCAATATCTCAGTATCCCTATTGAAATTTATCACCACACAGATGGCTAGAATAGAGGGACTCGGGATCATGGAATATTAGAACTAGAAATGAATACTAGAAATTACCTAGTCCAACCAACCTACTCCAATTTGACAAATTAAGGTCCAGAGTGTTTAATGGCTGCCTAAGATGAGGCAGTAACAGAATTGTAATTCGAATCTAGATCCTCTGACTCCAAAACCAGTGTCTCCATTGCAACTTGCTATCTTTTTCTTTTACCACTCTTTTAAATAAAGGAGGGAAGGGAATAGCAAAGAAGGAACTGAGGTCCTGCTATGTCAGGGTAGATGGCAATATGTGGAAAGAAGCCCCCTTTTAGAGACCAGTTTCCAAAAACAGGTGGAATCAGAGTAGTCCTGCCAGAGACACAGCCATCAGCTATTTGGATGCAGGTTTCTGGGTCCAAAAGAGGAAGTCAATCTCTGTGTCCAGACCCATCCTGGTGAGTCTCCCAGGAGAGAGGGGAAACCTTTATTTCTCTCTTAGACATTCCTTTCTTACATCTGCTATTGGTTCCTAGAAGGAAGACAAGCATGTCCCTGAGCCTTGTCTGAAGTCTTTGGGCATTTAGGGGAGTCAGGAGGGAAGAAGTCCACTGCTTAGCCCATGTCACTCCGCTGGGACATTCCTAACAAGGGCAAAAGCCAGTTCTTGGCACGTCGCCCCAAGAACTACTAACCCGGAAGGAAGGCCTGGGCTCTGCCCATCCCTTAGGGCACTTTGGTGCCCTCTGCTGACTCTTCTCTGACTATGCCCATCATTTCCAATTCTAAAGTTCTCTGAAGCACTCTTCTCAGAAGGGAGACCCTATAGATTATGAGGGATGATCTAATAATACCCCTTTCCCTGACACACACACAACATAGGCCCTAAAGTGGGGCTGTCTTCTTCACAGCAGCTTTACCAGCAAGAAATGAGCTATGAAACCAACGTTTAAAGATAATTGATAGGGGATGCCTCATGGAGAGCTTTGGATCTTAGGATACAAGTCCTTGTGGGTGGACAAATCCCAAGACACTTTCATGGGGTCAAGAAAGACAGATCTGTGGGAGGGTGAAATTTGGGGCTGGACTGGGAAGGGGCTCACCTGGAATTGGAGGAGGGAGTGTGGGAAGAAACTCACATCTGATAACTTCCTGTTGTAACAACTTATTTTTGTTAATTAGATGCCAAACTCAATTGCTTCTATCTGTTGAAGGAAAAAGTTCTATCATTGCCCTCTAAATTCTGACCAGCCCTTTTCTACTTAGAGTTGTCTCTTGGCTTAACAGAGTTTGACAGAAAGAAGGAAACACCTAATGCCACCCTGCCCTCAAGAGTATACTCAGGCTTCCTTTCCCCACCATCCCCATCCCTAGGAAAAAGGAAATAAAATCCAAGAGGTTAGTTTTGAGACCTAACATGGACCAGAGTCTTGGCTGGGAGCCAAAGATTGGGGTAGTCACTCTTCTTAGCTCGGGCATCAGAAAATGAGAGAGACTATATCTCTTCCCCTCTCCATCTCTTTAACTCTTTCAGGTCTCTTAAAGAAGATTCTCCAAGTTTTCTATTATTTTGGCTTGGTGTCTACCCTTGATTTTTCTTACTGTTGTTTTTGTCTTCCCATTCTGGGAGAGTACAATTGCTTTGTGGATCCCGATCATTCAAAGGCCATCCTTAGCAAGTATTCCTTTAAGTTTCTGCCCCCGACCCTCATAAGTAACCCTAAAACAGAAACAGGTAATAACCTAGTCCTGTCACCACCCTAGCCAACCAACATGCTTTTAATATGGACCATTAATTTAACCCCTAGTCCTTTGCAGTTGGGTTATTCTACCATCCTTAGAGCCGGGGTGGGGGTGGGGGGCTTGGGAGATGTTCCTCTCCTCAACTCAATACCAAGCAGGTCTTTGAAATAATAAGATTTATTCTGCTCCCTCCCCAGTGGACCCCCTTTAGTCAGCAGAGTCCCCTCTTGGGGTTTGGTCAGGGGTACTGGAGTGGGCATGAATGGGAATGTGTGCCCCTAAGGATGTGGGACTTTGAGGCTCATCTAAGCTTTCACTTCTTCATGCTCTCTTTCTTCCAGAGGTCTTGTGATTACTCCTCCCTCCCATGGGCTGGGGGAGGTAGAGTTTGAGGGGCCCCCTGCCCCAGCAGGCAGGGAGTCATGCATGATCTGTGCTCCTAGCATAGGAGCCTCTAGCTTTTTCGAGCCTCAGCCTCTTTGCGCTTCTGTTTTTCTCGCTGCCGTTCGGCCTTCTCCTGAGCCTTTCTTTCCTTCTCAGCTGCTGCCACCAATTCCTTCAGCTTCCGCTTCACCAGTGCCCGGTCATGGGAGTTGCTGAGCCCCAGGCTCTAGGAAATTCAGGGAAAGTATGCATTTGGCGGGACAGCAGAGATGCTAGCCATCCCCTTACCTAGGGCTTTGGCCCATTGATACTCCAAAAGGGAATAAAGCAGAACCTCCAATTTTGCTCAAACTTATGCCCTCACTAAGTCTTCTCTGAAGTATAACCTGTGCCCACCTTGCTGCAGCTCAAGTCCCTTTCTGCCCACTGGAACCCCAGTGAAGGATCACCAGTCTAGCTTATAGAAATTCAGAGAGGAGATGGAAAAGGACTGGTAAAAAAATATATATCTCCCCACACACACACACTCTACATCCAAATTCTGTCACTTCCCCTTGATATTCTTGGGCCCACCCACCACCAACAAATCTAAAGTTCTTTCGAGTCTTTCCATTATCCCCACCCTAGGGAGTAGAAGCATCTAGACTGTCCCTTCCTCCTGTACACTTGGGCAAAAATTTTAAAGCAAAAGTAAAAAACTCCTTGGGCAGAAATTGTAGGTCAATATATGCCATTATCCCCCTACCCACCACTTTCTACCACCTCCAACCAGGGAATGGAAGATCAGGCTGGATAACAGACCCAAAAGAAGGACCTTAAATGGAGGCCAAAACTCAGATGTCTGTCTCGGACCATGGTGGAAAACCTATGGTACATGTGGCATGCAGAGCCCTCTTTGTGGGCATGTGCACTGTTGCCTGCCAGAGTTCATTACTAGAAAGGTAGAGGGACTCAACAGAACCGCTCCCTTTCCCCTCTCCACCTCAACTGAGGACATTCCTCACTTCACTTGCCCCTCTGCCTAGCAGTGTTTCTTCCAATAGAAGTGCTTCTTCCCTCCCCTCTCTGGGATAAAGTGGTAGTGGTGGGGGCAGTGGAGGAGTGAGAGAAGGTGGGAGGGGTGGGGCATGGCACATGGTCTCTAAAAGGTTCACCATCACTGGCCTAGGATATAGCCTCTCATGTTCAGGACCAATCAGGTGGAGAGTGGAAAGAGTCTCTTTACCTCAGTCAGTCTCCAACCTTCTAAGACTTCTCAGTGCCAACCTTGGGCCTTGGAACCCTTCCCTTTCCCCATTAGGAATAGTACAGGCAGAAAGAGGAGTCACACTAAGGACCTCCACTGGAGGTCCATCTATCCAAAAACTAAGCTGGCACCACAGGTCTTGATGCTCCAAGCCCACCCATACAGGGATACCTCCTCTCTCAAACCTTCAATTTCCCCCCATCCAGCTGCAGCAGCTGCTGTCCATCCACTTGTCTAGCTGCAAACTCAGCAGTGTACTGGTCCAAGTTGAGACTTTCTAGCCACTGGCCCACTTGTTGACTAGTCCAGTGGTTGGCAGTTGGAAGTGGCTCGTCCAGGAACTGAGTGATAGAGAAGGAGAAAGAGAATGAGGGTAGGGGGATGCTTCTACCATGGTCTTTTCCTCCTTTCTAATTTTGCACCAGAGACTCTTGAGGGGTAGGGGGAGCAGGGTGATCTCCAGATAACACATTAGGCCATGAGACCTCCCAGGTTGGGAAGCTTCGTTCAGAACCATGGACAGGTCCCATCTAGAAATGGGACTTCCACACCCTCTCCTCCATGCTCTAGAACTCACCTCATCAGAAGACTGAGATAGTGTGTGGTAAGGGTAGGAGCACTTGGGGTCTGGTCGGGAACTGCTCAGTATCTTCGGGCTGCTGCTGGGGGGTGTGGAGTCATCATCACTCAGGGTGGATTCCTGAGAGGGAAAATGTTCAGGGATGGAGTTCACACTGGTGCTAGCAGATGTCCTTGCTTAGCTCCCATCTGCTTGTTGAAGGACTTTATTCTTTCTGGGCTGAAGATTTTTTTGAGGGTTGTTTTGTGTGTATGGAGAGGGGGATGGGAATGTAATAGACACAAGGAGGAATGGAGTTGGAGATGGAAGACTTGGTCTCCATTCTCCAGGAGCTTATGGTCTGATTGGGGGAGATACAGTACTAGTAATGCTGATGCTGACAATGGTAATGGCAGCTGACATTTGTAGAGTCTTTAAGGTCAGAAGCGGCATGCTATAGTGGATACAAAGACCTAGGTTCAAGTCTCCCCTTGTGACCCTAAGCGAATCATTTAACGGCGCAATGCTCTGAGGAGCTACCTGAGAACATAAATTGAAGACAAGGCTGGCAGCACGAGTTCTCTATACAAATGAAATATCAAATTTGAACCGACTCTTTTAAGGTTAACAAAATGTCTTGTGTAAATTGTCTCACCTGATGCAGAAATATGTTATAAATGGGCATGGGGGTAGGAAATGCTGTAGCATCTCAGCTGAGAGTACAGTGGACCTAGGATAATGAGGGAGTATAAAGAGGCTTCTTGGAGTAGGTGGGAGTAGAACTGGGATCTGACATGTAGGGGTCGATCTTTAGTGATCCCTGATGAACTTTGAAGGTGGTGAGCCTTTGTTTGGGGTTTGGGCTGCATATACAACTGTATAAAGAGGGTTGATGTATTCATTTGAACTATTCTCTATTCAGTGTGGATACATTGGGAATCAATTGGTTGGCTTACTTATAAAAGAGGACCTTCCTTGAAAACTCAGCTCTCTTTCACCCTTTCCTTTTTCTGGAAAGGTCAGCAGAAGTAAGAGTAGACCTCTGTCTGGGGAACAGTCAGAGACATTGATCTAGTGCTTGAAGGGATTTCAGGTAACATCTATTCCAATTCATCTCACCTTAGAATGAAAAATGGAAGCTTTCAAAGATTATATGCCTTTCTCAAGGCTACCCAGGCAATGTCAGAAGGAGGAATTGAATCCAGGTCCTCTGTCTCCAGAGCTAGTAATCTTTCCTTTTTATCATACTGCCCTAAACACCAATGTCCACCTTAGGGCAGAGGCCATAGAAATTACAGATGTTCTTGTCCATGAGGCCAAAAGAAGAGCTCCTAGAAACAAATTCCTGGCCCTAGCCTTGAAGAGGCAGAACTATAATATCTCAGCCCAAAATGGAAGCTACGGAGAACCATGTGGGCTGTGAAGAGAGTTGTTGAAACCCAGCCTCCTAGAAGGGAGATTTTGAGTATGGGATGAAACCAGCCTTCTATCAAGGGAAGGGAGAGCTCCTGAATCTTGACAGTACATTGGAAAAGGAAGAGAGTCCTAGAATCCAGTCTCCCTGAGAAAGAAGAGGAGAACCTGTGCCACCACCCACAAATCCAAATTTGAGAGTTCAGGGATCCATCCTAAAGAGAGCAGGCAGGGCTTAGCTGGCAATCTAACTACTCTGTAGTTGAAAGTATCCGCATGGGACTACACTGTGATATGAGAAAGGAAAAGACCTAGAGTTGGCCCTCTGCTATTAGCCTGAGTTGTTTGTACTGCACAGGTCTAATGAGAAAATTGTCTCTTGGAATGCAACTCCAAATGCATTTTCTTTGGTTTGAGGAGAAATGAGGAATCCAAGAGCTTAGACTGGTTACATGGATTTAACTGCCTGTATGAGTATCTCAGAGGAAAATGGGATTCCCCAGACTATCAGAGGAGTTACCTTCCTTGTGAGGTTAAGTGTATATTCCTCTAGGGGCATCCAAGCCCTCAAGTAATACCAAAAATCCATATGGGTCTTTGGAATGAAAGAGGGACCCACAGGAGTGTGATGAGATTTTTGGAGCCATAGAGTAGGGGCTACTATAAGTCTAGGGAAATGTATATCGCTGTGGGGAAGGTGTAGCTCACTGCTGAGTGAGAATTGTACTGATGATTGTTTATGGGCTATTCTGAGTCTTTTATGTGTTTTATGCCTTGGTGGGTTTTTCTTTCTGTACTTTCTGTGAAATGAAATAAAAACTATTCTCTACCAGAATTATGTGTAGTTTCTTTGAGTACTTTAGAAATTGTGGAGAGCTAGACATGAACCTTAAGTGAGCTCTTCTGACACTTCCCCAAAACAACTCTGTTTGGATGCAATATGAGCCACAAAAATTATGATTTGGAAGGGGTAGTCACAAAAGTGGATCCAGGCTGTGGAAACCCAGAATTTTGAGGTCATGAGTGGGTTATATAAAAAAGAAAGAACCAAGTGGAGAGAGTAGAAGGGATGATCTTTAAACACAAAGGAAAGTCTTAAGGAGTCCTAAGGAGAGCCATGCTGACCTGAGAAGCTGACTTCTTGGGACTGAAGCCTTCATGCTTGGGAGAGCAGGCTGGAGAGGCAGTGCTCCCAGAGGAAGCAGAACCTTTGCTGCTATCTGTGAACCAGGAGAAGGGCAGGAATGGAGAGCCACCTGTTCGGCCAGAGCCTTCCACTGACTCCCTGGAAAGAAACAATGTCAATCAAAGGGGACCAGCAGAGGGCTCTAGGTTGATGTATTTTTTGGCACCAGGATTTTATGACACCAAGGCACTGGTAGGGCAGTAACACCAAGTGCCTATTGGGTTACCTGCTGCCCATGGACAGTCGGTTGCTCCCTTTCTCCTTCCTGCTCTTGCCTGTTGATGCCCTTCGCAGGGTAACCCTGTGAGTAGAACAAGGAAAATAAAGATGATGTGCTTTTTTTTAACCCTAATCTTCCATCTTAGAATTCATATCATGTATTGGTTCCAAGGCAGAAAAGAGGTAAGGGCTAGGTAGTGGGAGTTAGGTGACTTGCCCAGGGTTATACAGTTATGAAGTATCTGAGGCCAGATGTGAACCCAGGACCTCCTTCTGTAAGCTTGGTTCTCAATCCACCAAGACCCAACTAGCTGCCCCCTAGTTAATGTGCTTTTGGCCAAGGCAGTAACTGGGTACCCTGGGACTGGGAATGAGTAGCCTGAGCAAAATTCCAAGACTCAGTTCTCAGAAGTTTGGGTCCCCTCCTCACACCTTCATAACATGTCCCCTCAAGACTGAGGACAGACTAATTTCCTACCCTCAGATCCCTGGGAAACTCCCTTACTCACCCCAAATCCAAAAATTTTCGACGAGTCTTCTTGTCCAGACCAGTAGTGGGACTGGCAGGTTCAGAAGGGCTGGCATCTCGGCTGTCATCTTGGGAAATTAGGGGAAAAAATCTAAGGGAATGGGGAAAACCTTTCCCACAAGATTTGTAGAACTCCAAAATTTAATTCCTATCCCAGAACTCCTTTCTCCCAGATTCATTGGAAGCAGAACTGTGTCTCATCTGAATTTTATATTTTCAATTTCTACTTTACCATAGGAAAGGATCTTAGACTATCTAGTCTATTTTGCAGTGAAGAAACAGGACCAGAGTTTGATTGCCTAAGTAACAGAATTTGGATTCTAATCCTTCTGGATCCAAATCCAATGTGCCTTCTACTACACCAGTACCTTCTACAACATACAATAACAACAGCTTTCTTTTCCTTCCTTCCTTCCTTCCTTCCTTCCTTCCTTCCTTCCTTCCTTCCTTCCTTCCTTCCTTTCTCTCTCTCTCTCTCTCTCTTTCTTTCTTTCCTTCTTTCTTTCTTCTCCTCCTTCTTTTCCCTTCCCTTGCCTTCCTCATAGAATTGATATTAAAGTATTGCTTTCAAATCAGAAGAGTTGTTAAGGGCTAGGCAGTTGGAGTTAAGTGATTTGCCCAGTGTCTCACACCTAGGAAATGTTTGAGGCCAAATTTGAACCCAGAACCTCTGGTTTATAGGCCTGGCTCTTTATCCGCTGAGTCACCTAGCTGCCCCAGTTGGTTCTTAATCAATGTTTGAATGAAAGACAAATGAACTGATGGATGAATGGCCTTTCTTTACTGTCCTTTCCCTCCACCTAGGGGTGCACTGGAACCAAATAGACAAAACAGACTTAGGAGAGTCCTCTTTAAAATTCATTTTGAGCATTTACATCTTTGGAAATCAGCAAATGTTGCAAACCAGTATTTGATCATCTAGACTTAAGAAAGTTTGGGGAAAATGTTAATAACACAAATTAAACTTAAAAGTTTGTCCTACCAGCACACCCCTGCTACTACCTGCACATATTCCTGCAGTTCTGACATTAGCTAGGGATGTCTTTGGACAGAAAGGAAAGTTTCTTACTTTGTAGTCCCAGTTATGACAAAAGGGACTTATGGGGGCTGAGCCAAGGAGATGAAAGCAGGGAAAGGAGTGGAAAGGGATCCTCTGACTTGCAGTACCCAGACTTGGCCAGTAGAGTCCGCTGCGGGACAGGCAGAAGTGTTCCCACCCCCACTCCCAGGACACGCAGCTACACTCCACAGGGCCGACCTCACCTTCGCTGTGAGGCTCAGCCCGATGATGTCGTCGCACAAAGCTGGGTGAGCTGTCGGAGCTGGGCGCCGAGCGTGGGGGCGATGAGGAGGCCGCTGCGAGAGCCTCGTGGGAGGCCGCATTGTGGAGGGGCCGGTAGCGGGTGCGGGGTGAAGGCGGTGGCTCGTCTTCGTCCAGGCTCCGCCGAAGCCCCGGGGGCTCCAAGGTGAAAGGTCCGCCGGGGGGAGAACCCGGGCCCGAGTGAAGCGGGGAACGCAGCCTGTGGAGGGGGCTCCCGCAGCCATCTGTCACCTGCTGGGCCCGGAGTGATTAGCTGGGAGCCCAGAACTCCTGGGTCCTGAGGGTGGGGTGTTGGTGGGGAAGCGAAGAAAGGGCTGGGAACCCTGCAGCCTGGGTCCATTGACCCTATAGGCTAGAAGCCACAGGACTGGGCCAATGGATCCTCCCTCTGTTCCCTGGAAGTGGAGAAGGGCCTATTTGGGACCCCAGCTCCTAGGCTGAAGGGAGTAGCCCAGGCTCGATCCCCAGAGTGTCCCCCAAGGAGGCTTAGGAGGCTGAAAGGATTGACTCTAGCATATCTTGTTACCTATGGAGAAAAGACCCTCCACAATTATTCATGCTTTTGCCTTTCTGGACTCTTCTCTGGCCTTACTGGCACAAGACCTTCTCTCCAGCTCCTTCCCTTGAAGGGGCTCCCATAGGACCTCCCAAAGCCTTTCCCCAGCAGGTGCTCCTCACCTTCTTTAGTAGAGTCTGTTTGGGGTCTGGCAGATCCCCAACTCAACTGTAACTTGTAGCCTCAGTGTCTTGGGAATGGGTTAAATCTCTTGCACATGGTCCCCTAGCTAATACTCTGTCAGAGGCAGGATTTGAATCCAGACCTTATGAACAGAATACTAGCTCTGAAGTCGGAGGGTGTGAATTCAAATCTGTCCTCTGCTGTTTAGTACTTGTATGATCTTAACAATTCTCTTAACCACCCTGGGCCTCAGTTTCTTCATCTATAAAATGAGGTGATTGAATTAGATGATCTCTTCAGTCCCTTCTAGTTCTAGAGCTAGGATCCTTGTGATCATCCACAATATATTTTGCTGCCTGTTCTACCCATTGAATTCCTACCTATCTTTTCTTTTCCTACCTATCTCTTAAAGCCCAACTCAAATGTCGCCTCCTCTAGGAAGGCTTCTGTGATCATCCTGGATGGGACTCACCCACTTTGGTTTGTCACTCTAATCCACTTATAGAATACTATGTAATATAGTTATCTGTATGGAGGATTCCTCTCTTTTTAGATGATAAGCTCTTTGAGGGCAAAGACAGTACCTGATTTAAATTTTGCATCCTTTCCCATTCCTGACAAAGTTCTGCATGCAGGTTGTTTGTTATTTCTAAACTCTTAACTTCTATCTTAAAATCGATATTAAGTATCTGCTCCAAAGAGAAGAACAGGCTCACACAGGTCTGAGGTCAGATTTGAATTCAAACAATTTTTTAAGCCCTTACCTTCTGTTTTAGACTAAATACTAAGTATCAGTTCCAAGGCAGAAGAGCAGGAAGGCATTGGGGGTGAAGTGACTTGCCCACGGTCACACAGCTGAGGGCAAGATTTGAATCCAGGACCTCCTGTCTCCAGGCCTGGCTCTCCATCCACTGAGCCACCCAGCTGCCCCCATGCAGGTATTTTTAAAGCATCTACTATGTGCCAAGCACTTTGCTAGGCACTGGTGATACAAAGACCAAAATGAAACCCCAAATTCCTACCATCAAAGACCTTATATCCTCTTTAAGGGAAACATACACATTAATACACATTTGTTGTTTTCTCATATATTTGTGTGTGGAGGGTAGAAAGTGGCTCTGACCTTGACCCCGGGCCCTTCTGGGCCATCGCCCTCTTCAGCTGAGCTTGCACTGTCCCGTAGCCGAGAGCGAGATGGCCGGTGGCGCCTGCCCTTGGCCAGCAGCTGGGCCCGGGCCTTATGGAGGCTGCTGTCCAGTCTGACCGTCTCTGGGATCACTGAGTCCAAGTCTGTGTCAGAGACAGAGGAAGACGGACGTTGGTGTGGCGTGTTAACGCCAGAGATATGGATGTAGCAGACTCAGGGTGACAAAAGGCGCTGAGAGACAGAAAGGAGCAGAGCTGTCCTCAGGTCAGTAGGGATGGGGCCCCTTCAATGGAGACCCCCAAATAGATGGAGACAGTCATCCCCCACCCAGGATGCTGCGTCAGTGAGATTCCCTTGACTGTAGACTGAACCCCACCTGCCTTGGTATGGTGGGGAGGGAGGAGAGGCCGCATGATCTTTCCTTCTTCCTCTCCCAAGAAATCCCAGCTTTGGAAAGTTCTGCTCTTTACAGATAAGCTTTCAGCTTAGAGTCCCACCTAGAACCTGGAGGCTTCTGAAGTGGCCTGAATTTCTTTCCTGGGCTCCTCCATCCCTATCCTTCTAAGGACTCCAGGCCTCCACAGAGCCCTCTCCCCAGAGAGGTTCAGAGGAACAAGCACACTAGTGAGCACGAGGAGGTGTGCACGTTCTCCAAACAAACATACCTATGCCCATGTGGACACAGCTATGTGGACTCAGAGGAGACCAGTGGGCAGCCTCCCTGGCTGATCAGGAAGATCCAGGCTTGAACCCCGTCCCCCTAGCCTCAGTTTCCTCATCTGTAAAAATGAGAGAGTTCATGACCTCTAAGGTCCTTTTCTGCACTAAATCTACTGGCATCTTACAGCCAGCAGCCCCTTTCTCTCTGACCCTTCCAGAATCCTCAGGCCTGTCAGAGCTGGTGACTGAGTAGGATCACCTGACAAAGCTGCCCCTGCTTCTTATTCTTATTCTGTTCTTATTTCTGTTGTTACTGCATTTTGTTGTGAATCATCTTTTTTTAACTCTTACCTTCCACCTTAGAATCTACTAAGGTGGTTCAGTAGAGAGAGAGCCAGATATGGAGATGGGAGGTCCAGGGTTCACATCTGGCCTTAGATACTCCATAGCTGCATGACCCTGGGCAAGTCACTTGACCCCCATTGCCTAGCTCTTACCACGTTTCTGGCTTGGAATCAATACTTAGTATTGATTTTTTAAAAATAACCCTTAGTATATGATTTGGGGTTTTAAAAGATTTTTCTATTACAAAAATGAATAATATAGAAATAGGTTTTGAGTGACAATATATTTATAACCCAGTGGAATTGCTTGTCAGCTCCAGGAGGGGGGAGGGAAGAGGGAGGGAGACAACATGAATCATGGAACCATAGAAAAATACTTTAAAAATAAATAAATGAAATTTAAAATAAAAAAATGCTTTTTGAGTTGTTTGCATACTCTGGAACATTAAATAAGACTTTAAAAAATTTTTAAAAATAACCCTTACCTTCTGTCTTAGAATCAGTACTAGAAAGGGGGGTGAAGGGCAAGCTAGGTAGCTCAGTAGATTGAGAGCCAGGCCTAGAGATGGGAGGTCCTGGGTTCAAATCTGACCTCAGATGCTTCCTAACTGTGTGACCCTGGGCAAGTCACTTAACTCCCATTCCCCAGCCCTTACTATTGATTCCAAGACAGAAGGCAAGGGTTATTTTTTTTAATCAATACTAAGTATTGATTCCAAGCCAGAAAAGTAGTAAGGGCTGGCAAATGGGGTTAAGTAACTTACACAGGGACATACAGCTAGGAAGTATTGCGGGCCAGGTTTGAACCCAGGACCTTCCATCTCTAAGCCTGGTGTTCCATCCACTGAGCCACTTAACTGCCCCTTTAATTATTTTTTCATAAAAATATGAGATGGCAGTGACAGTAATAATAATGTATTTTTTAGCCAGGACACTCCTGACTTATGGGAAAGAATGCTGACCACATTGAGAGAAAGAAATGTGGGAGTAGAAATTCAAAAGCGAAACATGACATCACTTATCACATGTATATATGGGCATGTGCTTTGGGGTTTAGGCTTTAAAAGATAGCAAAAATGAATAATATGGAAATGGGTATCAAGTGACAACATTTGTACAACCCAGTTGAATTGCTTGTCGGCTCTGGGAGGGGGGAAGGAAAGAAAATGAATCATGTAAATGTGGTAAAATATCTAAAAATAAAGAAAAAAGGAGATAAAGAAAATAAAAGAAAAAATAAAAGCCTTATCTGCTTGAACCATAAAAAATAATCATGTGTTCTTATAAAAAGGCGAGAAACAAAATATCAGTGGTAATAATGACAATGCCAGTTATTATGGTTTCCAAAGTCACAATCAACCAGGAGGAGTAGATAAGACAGTTATCATTACCCTCATTTTACAGATGAGAAAACGGGGGCTGAAGAATAAAATGCCTCGTCCAGGGTAACACGACCAGTAAGAGGCAGAGTAGGGTTTCAATTCCAGGTAATAGGCTCTTTTTATTATAAACCTATTTATTTATATTCCATATGTTATTTATTGATAATAAATCTTTTTTAGAACTAGAAGGAACCTCAGAAATCACCTCGTCCAATCCTATCATTTTACAGATAGAGAAACTGATGTTCAGAGTAATGAAGCACACAAGGCAGATTCAGACCCAGGTCTTCTCAGCTCCATCTAATTCTAACCCCAGCAGGGGGAAGTTCCAGTAAGCAGTGGATGGAGGTGGATGGGAGGAGCCTTCAAAGACTAACTGAACTGCCCCTCCAGCCCTCCCTAGCCAACCAGCAGGGAAAAGAGGCATCCTGAAGGGCCCTAGCCCAGGTAAGGAAGGCAGTTCCTCTGGCTATGTAGTAGTTCTGTTTTTGGAAAGGAGTTAAAGCAACAAATCTTCAGAGAAAGGCAGCCCCAGGCGGTATAAACTCATGAATCTTTAATGAGTCTGGGAGAGAGAAGGGGGTGGGGAGGGTTGGGCTCAGCTACCTCAGTAGGTTGAAGAGTGTGGTAATGGAGATGGAGAAGCCGGGAAACTCTGGGGATTGGGGATTGGAAGAGAGGGGTTAGGCTCAGCCGGGGAGGGAGGGAGAGAGACCAAAGCAGAAAAAGCCTGAGAATTGAGAGAAAGATTAAGATTGGGAGAAAGGAAGAAGACACGGATGCAGAAAAATAGAGAGATGACCACCTACCCTTTTACTCCCATACATACACACCCCTCCATCCCACCCGAAGGCAGAGAGACCTAAGCATCCCATTGCCTGACTTTTCCCTGCAGGCGGGAGTGGCAGTTCCAGCCATTTGATGATTCAGAAAGGATAAGTGAGGAAGGACGGAAGGAAGAGAGGGAGGGAGGGAGGGAAGGAGGAAGAAAAAAGGATCAGGAGAGGAGAACTTGGTGGGGAGAAGGGGAGACATTGAGAAGGAGTAAGAGATTATAGACTATACGACTGGAAATAGGAAAGGACCGTGGAGATCATCAACCCTTTCATTTTACAAAGAAGGAAACAGGTCCAGAGAAAAGTGATTTGCCCAAAGTCACATAAATATCAGAGCTAGGAAAGAAAGAAGCTGCAAGAGAGGAGGAAGTCTTGTAGGTGAAGAGAGGTGGCTGTGGAAAAACCTGTGGAATGAGATCCCTGGAAAAGGCACATTGGCTGCCACATAGGTGCTATAGAAATGCTTCTTCATTTTAACCTTACCTTCAGTTTTAGGATTAATACTAAGTATTGATTCCAAGGCAGAAGAACAATAAAGACTAGACTATGGGGGTTGAGTGACTTGCCCAGGGTGAAATGATTATTCTTGTCCTCCCTCCCTAAGCATAATACATATGAACATGTATCCAGGAACAAGTAGCATATATGGGTATACATACATAAAACCAACCCTCGGTACATATCTATAAATACCCAAATATCAGTAGGTCCCTGCTCTCAGCCCTCCAGAGCTTTTTCTTATGGCCAGGTAAGGGACTCATATCTCTTCAGATACCAGCTGGATATGATGATGAGGTACCTTACAACTCTGAGATTCTGATTTTAATCCATCCATGATTCATGCAGGAGAAACCCAGCCCCCAGGAGGCTGCTCTTAGCAATCTCTGTCTCTCTCCTCTCCTACCCCCTACCTTTGTTTTTCTTCCTTTGAGTTTTTGGAGTCCAGTGTGGGAACATCAGTTGCTGCTCCCAGTGCATGCTGGGAATGCTGCCCTGTGGGGACTCTCCATTATTTGTCTCTAGACATCTCTAGACCATAAATATAGAGGGATGTAAAGGAGTGAGTGCATATGGGTGGGAATACATGTCTGATGGTAGACCTCTATGTACACTAAGGAGGCTGTATGCCATATGTGTGGGAAACCATACTGAGGAAGCTGTGTGTGTGTGTGTGTGTGTGTGTGTGTGTGTGTGTGTGTGTAAGGAGGCATGTGTCTGATGAGGTGTGGGGAAACCAATGATCATAGGGTTCAGAACCCCTGAGTACACATTCTACGAGGCTAAGGAGGGCAAGGAAAGGGGGAACTGGCCAGTGGCCAGCCCTGAGAGCAGGAGAGGATGGGGAGATGGGTACCAGAGCACTTACCAAAAACCTCCTCGGTGTCTTGGAGCTTTGAGGAAGCCATGATGCAGGAGAGCTGGAGGGGAGGTGTTGGAGAGAGAGAAGCCAAGGGTGAGATGCTCCATGTCTACCCACCCTAGGCCAGCTGGTCCTTCTGACATCCCCCTGCCACCCACCTGGAGTTCTGCCCTCCAGCCCTTTTGAAGTGAGGATATCTGGATTCATGACCCAGCTTTTAGCAGAAGGGAACCATTCTTAAGGAGGAAATGGGAACCCCCAGACTTAAAGCTCACAGAGTTTGGTGAGTCTTTTCTCCACAATATTGATCCTCTTGGATTTCTAACTGGGTTGGTTCACTCTAGAGAATTTATGATAAGACTTGAGAGTGCTACATGTGAGAAGGTATAGAGACTGATATCTGCAGCAAAGGGAGGGAATGCCAATACCCAGGAAGTCATGGATCCCATTAAACCTCCTTGGTCTCTTCCTCCTCCTCTTCACCATCATAACAGCTAACATTGATATGGCATTTTAAAATTCATGAAACACTATACAATATTATTATCTCATTGGATACGCATAACAACCTTATGAGGTAGATGCCATTATTATCACCCCCGTTTTATATAGGAAGAAACTGAAACTGACAGGTCAAGTGACTTGCCAAGGAGCATACAACTAATGAATGAGTAAGGATTTGAATTCAGATCTTTATGCCAAATCCAGCCTTCCATCCACTGTGTCACTTAGCCGTCTCTAAAATCTTTATAAATCAAAGATTATAGAATGTCAGAAGAGAGAGGGACCTTCCAGACTGTATCCAACCCGTTTTACTGATTAAAAAAACCTGAAGTTCAGAGAGAAATGATTTGCCCAAAGACAGAGATTAGAACCCAGGCTAACTTGAAAATTCTCTTATTTTCTCTAAAAATCTTCCTTCTCTCCTTCCTTCCTTCCTTTCTGCTTACCTTCCTTTCTTCCCACTTCTTTTACTCCTTTCCCTTCTTTTCCTCTTTCCTTTCTTCCTTCTTTCTCTCTTTCCATTTTTCCTTCCTTTTTCTTTCCATTCTTCCTTCCCTCCTTTCCTTTCATTGTTGCATCCTTCTCTCTGTCTCTATCTCTGTCTCTGTCTCTGTCTTCCTCTCTCTCTCCTTCCATTTTTGGGGTCTGTTTCCAACATGCTTAGCACAGTGCCTTGTACACAGTAGGCACTGGATAAGTGTTTTGGGAACTAAGTTCCTTCTGTCCTATTCTCTCCTAATGGTCTCTCCACTTTCTTCTCTCTGCTTCACAGCACTGCCTCTTTGTATAAGTTGTAGCAGAGAGAGAGGCAGACAGACAGACAGAAACAGAGAGGAGAGAGAGACAGAGGGAGGGAGAGAGGGAGGAAGAGAATGCCTATAGTCACACACACCCAGACCCTGACTGTCCTAAGGCTATTCTCAGACACATAGTTACAGACAGAATCAGAGAGACTGAACAACATAACACAAATATAGCACCCAGACTGAGAATGGGGTAGTACATAGTTCATTATATAGGAGAAGTGAATTTTATGCTGAATTTAAGAGGTAAAGGACCTGATTTTAAGTCTTGATTCTTCTACTTACTACCTATGTAATTTTGGACTAGTCGTTTAACTTCACTGGCGTTGGTTTCCCCATCTGTAAAATGAGGGAGCTGAACAAGATGACCTCTTTAGCTTTAAGTGCTAAGTCTATGAAGCCTCCTTTCCTCTGGGAATCTAGGAAGGATTCCTGGAAGAGAGATTTCAGTAATAGTGGAAGAAATGATTGAGAGATGGGGAATTACTGGTGATAGTGAAGAACGTGCAGAAGGGCAATGCAATGCAGGGAGAAAGGAGGAACCGTGGGGCAATCCTAAACATAGTTTGGCTGCTATGACTAAGAAGTTAGCTCAAAGTACTTCTAGTAATCATAGTTCCCATTTGCACATAGCAATCAACAAAAGATTTTCTTCACATTTCCTTTACAGTCAACAAAACTTTCCTTATAGCATTTAACATGGGTCCATAAAGCAGAGGTTGGACGGGAAAACTTCCCCTAGAATTAGACACAAACAATCCAAGCTCTGAGGTGGAGATCCTCGTTATTATTATAGCCATTGGACAGGTGATAAAACTGAGGCTCAGAGGATGAAGTGACACTCAGGGACACAGGAGAGAAGTGGTCCCAGTGACTGAGTGGAACTGCTAGGTTAATCTGAGTTAAATGGATAAAAACAGTTTTTTCTTGTTGCTAGTTGATCTTACTCTAAGTCCCACCTATGAATCTATCTGGTTCCAATAACTAACTCTCCCTCTCTCTTTCTCTGTCTTTCTCTGGTTCTGTCTCCTTGTCTGTCTCTCTGTCCTCAGCTGAAATCATTCCATATTCTCCTGGAGAAGGGACTCCTGGATCTAGGGAGAAGGCAGGAAACTGTCAGGGGCAGCAGAACCAGGACAAAGGAAAGCAAGCTTGAGCTTATTGGTTGAGAATGACAGAGGCAGCAAAACCATTCACAATTCTCTCTTCCTCACCCCTAGCCCCAACAATTTATTCAATTGATCTGGCTCTTTTAGCTGCTCCAGATATAGGGTTCTCATTGTATTTTGGCCAGGTGAGAGGCCAGATCTCAGAGCTAGAGAAAGGGGAGTTAGTCTCTCAAAAGGACTACCCATTTTCTCCAGAGACCCCATTGGTCTAATAGTATTTAGTTTGTTTGTTGTTTTTCTAAGTTAAAACCCTCACTTTCTACCTTAGAATCAATACTGTCTATTGGTTCCAAGGCAGAAGAGAGGTAAGGGCTAGGCAATGGAGGTTAAGTGACTTGCTCTGGGTCACACAGATAGGGAGTGTCTGAGGCCAATTTGAACCCAAGACCTCCAATCTCCAGGCCTGGTGTTCTATCCCCTAAGTCACATAGCTGACCCTCCTGAGGCTCAAAGAAATGAAGTGCCACTCAGGGGCACAGGAGAGAAGTGGTCCCAGTGACTGAGTGGTACTCATTAACTCTTTTTTAAATCCTTACCTTCTTCATCAACATCCTAATATACTCTCAGACTTTCTCCTCCTCCTCCTCTTCCCCCTCCCCCACTCACATTGGGAACTGGGTTTTCTCTCTATTTTCCTTGATTATACATTTGTGATCCTAACCCAGCCCTCCTGGCCACCACACCTCTATCTACCCTAGGTCAGACTTTGAAATCCAGGAGTATAAGGAGTATGTCAACTCTTGACTGTCTTCCAAGCCTTAAGTATGAGGTGGTGCCCCCTGCCATCTCTTAAAATAGCCTCTCTGAGGAAGAAAAGCTGCAGTGACAGCCTCCTTGGAGACATGAGGTTAGGACAAGACCCCAGAAAGCTGCCTGATGCACAATCCCTGAAGCCTGAATACAGGGGAAAAAACCTTCTGCCCATACCCACTTTCCCAATGACTCCCAAAGGGGTTTTTCTCCCCCACCCCAGGCTAACCCATTAATCTTGTAGAAGAATGTGATGATGGAAGATAGCCTGTATCTTTATAGCACTTGAAGGATCATAGGACCTCTGTAATGGAAGGAGTGCAAGTGCCATTATTCTCATTTCCCAGATAAAGAAAAAGGCTCAGAAAAGTTCATTGATTTGCCTGTGATCACACAGCTGGCAAGAATCAGAAGCAGGATATGAACCCAAGTATTCTGGGCAAATCTATTGCTCTGTCTGCTAAGCCATACTAAAAATGAGAGGACCAAAGGGATGTTCTGAAGGTCACAAAGCTAGCAAATTTCAAAGCAAAATGAGTTCAGATATTTTAACTCTAAACCCAGGTTCTTACCACACAGTACTGCCTCTCTGAGAAGGCCTTTTATTAGCTTCTTGAGGCAGCTCCCCCAATTCTTCCCCATCTTCCTCAACTGAGTTCCAGAGAACTGGAGATCCCAGGACCCTCTATCCCCCTTCTCAAACCCAGAATCCAGCTCCCTTAGGTGGAAATGGACTGAGCCCCTCTGGGACCCTTTCCACGTGGCTTGATTCATTGGCCTATGGGAAGATGTGGGAAGCTCAGACAGGCCCCACCCCATTCTCAATCCCAACCAGATTGTTGAATTTTTCCCTTTTTAGTCAAGGAGCAAATGGGGATTTACAGTTTCAATTTCCTGAGGCAGGAGGAAAAGGAAACAGAAAGGTGTGAAGAAAATAGAAAAAATAAGGAAAGGAGGAAAAGGAAATAGACCAGGGCGGGAATAAAAGGAAATCATGGGCAAAGGAGAACAGGAGCCAATGAAAGAATAAGAGAATGGAAAGAAAGCCAGCCTTAGGCTCATAAGGATAAGAGTAGAAGATAGAAAGGATCCATATAAAGTGAGAATAGGATAGCATAAGAAAGATGAGAAGAGGGAGTGAGAGAGCACTGTAAAAAGGAAGGAAAGATGAAGATATGGAGTGAATGAGATGAGGGAAAATAGGAAGTGTGTGTGGTGCGGAAATACTCAAAGGAAAAAATGGGGAACTGATTGCATCCATTAGAGAATGGGAGGGAAGGTCTGGGAGGAGCAGGGGGTGGAGTCCAGTAGGCTAGGGAGGGGAGAGGTCTGGGGCAAGCGACCAGAGGACTCCAAGCAGGAAGAATCAATTTGGGACCGAAGGTTGATTGCTAACGGATAGACAGGAAGGAGAACCAACTCTGGCATTTGCCCTATCTGGTATGGGACTTTTCACCATCAATTGACTTGGGAATGGGGAACTGACTGCCGTTCACTGAGTCAACAGGATTGGAGAGAAGAAGAGAACATCAGATTTTCTCTCCAAGTCCGTCTAGGAGAGTATTAAGTGGGGAGGGTCATGTAAGACCTTCCTCCATAGATCGCCCCTCCTTCTATCAATCTGTTCAATTCCACTCTAGATGAATGAAGTTTCTCCCCATCTCATAAATCAAAATTTGTCCCGGGCACGAATGAGTTAATGCCTCTCTCTTTCCTCCAGCTACCCTCCCTTTCCAGCTTTTTATTAATTTCTCTGGGGCTGGAAGGGATGGGATTAGCGACACAAATCCTTCTCTCCCCACCCCCTCCTGTTAGCATCACCCAAGCTCCCCCAAGCCCCCTCAGAGCTCCTCTCCAATCGGTAAAATAAAGGCCTTTCCATTCCACCTCCCCACTCTCATTCTGCTCCGCCCGCCCAGTCACACTCTGAATCCCATAAATGAAAAACAAGCAGATCCCTCAGCCAGTATCCCCGCTGTGGGTTGAGCCTGATAGAAAAAGCCTAGGAGCTTTCCCCCTAAAAGGGGGAGGGGGAGAGGGCATGGACCAGCCCCTGCTCCCTCGAGCCCCCGCCCCGCCCCCGCGCCCGCCCTCCTCACCTCCAGCATCTGTCATCTTCAGCTTCCTAAAACCGAGGGGGCTTCTGGATCCATGGTCCGCGAGGCGGGGATGTGAGAGGGGGGTGTGGAGGAAGGGGGAGGGGGTTCCCCGCCGTGGCCTCTTCGGCCCCTTCACCCCGGGAGCAGGCAGCCCGGGGCCGACTCACTAGGCTCCATCTAATAGGGTTGTGTTGGGATGGTCCCAGAGCCGGGATGAGAGATAGAGGATGGGGGTGAGGGGGGATGGGGA
>NC_058133.1:198947940-198986826 GCF_016433145.1 Gracilinanus agilis
GAGGAGGAGGAGGGAAAGGAGGAGGAGGCGGATGGAGCTTGGGCTCTGGTGATCCCCGGCCCTCGGCTCTGGACAGCGCAGTTGCAGCTACTTCTGGGGTGGGCTGGGGGCTGTCATGCAGCGTTTGAGCTGAGGAGAGCTCCAGAGACTGGGTGGAGGGCGCTACTAATGTCTTCCTTTGAGATCAAAGGCTCTTCGAGTCCTTGATAAAATCTATAGGGACCAATGGGGTCTTAAGCTAAGAGAGTATAAAGAGGTCCATGGAATTAGCCAGAGGATGGGTGGTTTGGGGGTGGGGCTCTGTTGAGAAGGACCTGGGGTGGGTGTTCGCCCCCAGCAAAGTTTAAAAATAGCGCCCCCTGGGTATTCACTGGGACACAGGTCGCAGGTGACTTAGAGGATCACAAAATAAATGCGGGAGGACCAGAGAGGGGATTTTCTGCCATTAAACACCAAGTGCATTTATAACTCATCTTCAAAAAGGTCCCTCGTGCTTCCCCTCCCTCCCTCTCCTGACTGCCTTTCCCCCCCCTCCCCCCCGCCCCACTATCTCTAGTCCTAGCTCTCTTTGCAAGGAGGTGGGGTGGGATCTGGGGGACGTGGGAGTATCTAATTCTAGGATTGTAAAGGAATTTAAAGATCATCCAAACCAGCCCTTTAATTTTACAGAAGAGGGAATTAAGCCCTGGAGAGGTGAATGAATTCAGTTCTTTTGCCTTAGGAGAGCCCGGGTCCAGTATCTCACCCTCACCCCCCACCCCCACCCTCCCACTCCACTACATCATGCTCCATAGAGGAGCGGTTTATGGGCATATCAAGAAATGTGTCATAATGGATAGAAGGCTGACTTCCAAGCTAAGAAGACTTGAGTTCATGTTACACACCTAGCACCTACTGACTGTGCAACCCTGGGCAAGACTCTGAACAAGTCTCATGCTCTTGCCAACTCTCTTTAGGCTATAAACTGCAGCAAAGGTGCTATCCTGCATTGGTAGAAGTTCCCTTGCTTGGGAGTTCCCTATACCAATGAAATCAAAGGTCCAGTCTCTAACCCAATGAAGGGAAGCATATAAGAATGGGAGGAAGAGCACAGCAAGGTGGTTCAGTGGGTAGAATCAGGTCCAGAGACAGGATCCTGGGTTCAAATCTGACCTCAGACATTTTCTAGTTGTGCCACCCTGGACAAGTTGCTTAATCCCAATTGCCTAGCCTTTATTGGTCTGCCTTGGAACCCATTGATTCTAAGACAGAAGGTAAAGGTATTTTGTTGTTGTTGTTTCACTTTGTTTTGTTTTCTTTTAAGAATCTAAGGGATGGGTGTATGATGAAAGTCTACACATGGATCTTTGCCATAGTCATGGAGATATTGGGGATATTCTAATAGAATAATAGTAGATCTCATTTGCACAGCATGCCTACAGATGAATTCTTCACAAAAGTGCAAGCATTATCCCCATTTTGGATTAATTAGAGATTAAGTGACAGGTGAATCAATTTGTCCAAGGTCTCAGGTTACTAAATGACAGAATAAAGATTTGAATTCAGATCCTTTGATTTCAAATCCAGCTCTTTTCACATTATCCAGTACATCTCTTAAGTTCGGGGCAGCTAGGTGGCACAGTAGATAAGAGTTCAGGGCCCGGAGTAAGGAAGATTCAACTTCCTGAGTTCAAATCTGGTCCTTGGCTGTGTGTCCCTGGGCAAGTCATTTAACCCTGTTTTCCTTGACTTTTTCATCTGTAAAATAAACTAGATAAGGAAATGGCAAACCACTCTAATATCTTTGCTAAGAAACCTCCAATTAGAGACAGGAAGAGTTGGACATGACTGGAAAACAACCTGAACAACAATCTCTAAGTGTCCAGGGACCACCAGAGAAAGGCTGCTGTGGAAATATATAGATACGGGTCTATGGAAGACTGTGGAAATCTCAAGAATATCAATGGGGACTGCATGTAAATTCTTTGAGGGCAGGGATTATTTTTGTATTTGTCTGTGATCCTTTTTTGAAGAGCCATTTGTAAATACTTATCAGCATATCCCTGCCCCACCCTCTTCATCTCTGGATGAAACTTGGCAACTTTCCCCCTATAGAGAATCCAGCTTGGTTCTAGTTTGGACATCCTTCATTCAGAATGGCTTTGGGGTTCTTTGGGAAAGGAATGTATGTGCAAAGCTCTTGAGACGCACGTAATTTGGTCCATCTGAGTAAGCAGACAGATGCCATCCAAGAAGCACATTTGGGGGTCAAGGAAGAAGAGTACAAAAGAAAACAATGATGAGGTATCTAAATTCTGAGAGTGAAGTCTCCATAGACCTTCAAGAATTAATAGCCTTTCCATAGATTCATTCTGCAAGTATTTATTAAATTCCTACTATGTGCTTCTGCCTCAGTTTCTCCAGGTTAAACCAAGAGCACAGAACATAGGTAGATACCATAGGTGTGATGGGGGAGGCAGAGAAGAACCTGTTCTGCCATTCAGGAGAGCAGAAAATGGAGGGACGGAGTCTCTTCCCCAGGTAGCACTCTGGTTTTCTTCCTCCCTTCAAATCCTGGCTCCTTTTCCCTTTCCTTCCTTTTAAAGGAGTAATGTACCTTTCTCTAGCTAGGAAAAGAAGGGGAAGCCCTCCCAGGGAAGGTGACACGTAGACAATTTGCAATGGGTATATCCCATTAATAACACCTCTACCCTCTGCCCAGCAGAAGCAGGATGTGATGGAAAGAACATTAGACTGGGAGAGGCAGGAGACCTAGATTTTATTTCTAATTCTGCCGCCAGCTCGCTGTGTGATTTTGGAAAAGTCACCACTCCTCTTTGGGACTCAGTTTCCCCATCTGTAAAATCAGAGGCTTAGACCCAGTTAGTTTCTTGAGATTCCTTCTAGCTTTAATAGTTAATGACACCGTGTATTAGAGGCAGCTACATGTTAAAATAGATAGGATGCTAGACCTGGACTTAGAAAGATCTGAATTCAGATTCCATCTTGGACATCTTTACTAGCTGCATGACACAGAGTAGATGGCTTGACCTTTGTCTGCCTCTGCTTTCTCATCTGTAGCATGGAAATAACAATAGCACCTACCTGACAGGGTTTTTGTAGTGAAGACCAAATGAATCAACATATATCATGGGCTTCCTAAGCTTTAAAATGATGATAAACATCATGGAACACAGAGAGCCCAACCATTAAAACAATATTGATAGGACCTAACACAATAATCGCCTTCACTCTAGACCCAACCCATTAAACAAATCTTGACTGGTCACACCCTGAAGTGAGCACACATGTGCAAAATTCTCTAGATATAACATGCACATTCATAGGTACATACAACACAACTGACAATCGACTACAAACGTGATGAGGAAAACAGTGCACCATCTCCCTTCCTGACTGGCCAGCTGGGTACAAATAGCACCCAGGAAGTCTGGAGGCCCCATAGACCCAGCAGGATGGGATTTTCCAAACTCTCTCCCTGAGTGTCCCCCGTCACCTGCCCTCATGCTACAAAAGGCAAGCCATACATGCTTCTTAAGGTATTATGGTGTGAGACACTTGGTGTCCATCTCAGAGAATGGTGATTTTCACTGTGGGGATTAGTGAAGTATGAATAAGGAAAGGTTTGTTGTTGATCAGCCCTGTCCAATTTTTCATGACCCCCTGGACCATGCTGTCCATGGAGTTTTCTTGGCAAAGATATTAGAGTGGGTTAAGGCAATCAAAGATGCCCAGCTAGTTAAGTGTCTGAGGTCAGATTTGAACTCGGGTCTTCCTGACTCTAGGTCCAGCGCTCTATCCACTGAGTTACCTAGCTGCCTCCTACCCGGGGAAGGTAACTTCCTCATATTCCTGAGTCTTTATTTTATTTTTTTTTAAACCCTTAACTTCTGTGTATTGACTTATAGGTGGAAGAGTGGTAAGAGTAGGCAATGGGGGTCAAGTGACTTGCCCAGGGTCACACAGCTGGGAAGTGTCTGAGGCCGGATTTGAACCTAGGACCTCCCGTCTCTAGGCCTGGCTCTCAATTCACTGAGCTACCCAGCTGCTCCCAGTCTTTATTTTTTTAAAAAGCCCTTATCTTCCATCTTAGAATCAATACTGTGTATTGGTTCCAAGGCAAAAGAGCAGTAAGGGCTAGGCCAGTGTTGGCGAATCTTTTAGAGACCAAGTGCCCAAACTGCAACCCTCACATCACACATGAGCCCCCCCACCCCTGCCTTACCCCAGACAGGGGATGGAGAAAGCACTCCCATTGGGCTGCTGGGCAGAGGGGCAGGCGATGTGAGAAATAACCTCAGGCAGGTGTGGAGAGGGGGAAGGGGAGCAGCTCCCTCCTGCATGTGTGCCATAGGTTTGCCAACACAGGGCTAGGCAATGGGGGTTAAGTGATTTGTCCAGAGTCACACAAATAAGAAGTCTGGGGTCAGATTTGAACCCAGGTCTAGTCTCGACTTGGTATCCACTGAGTTACATAGCTGTCTCGCCATCATTAACTCATTTCAAAAAAAAATCTTACCTTCTATCTTAGAATCAATACTCTGTTTTGGTTCTAAGGCAGAAGAGTGGCAAAGGTTAGGCAATGGAGGTTAAGTCACTTGCTTTAGGGTCACACAGCTAAGATGCAGCTGAGGCTAGATTTGAACCTAGTACTTCTCATCTTTACACTTGGCTCTCTAGCTACTAGCTGCTTCCTGTATTCTCAAGTCTTTCCAAGAACCTCTAGAGGATGTAAGGTGGTTGATTCCCAAATAGTCAGCAACATGGTATGATAATAATAGCTCCCATTTTTTAAACTACATGGTAGAATAGTGGGGTAGACAGTCAGTCTTGGTCACAACCTCTCAGCATCCTAGACTAGAGGAGTCAGGCAAATAGAAAAGGGACCACTAAATCTTATATAAGGATCCCGACTGGCAACATACTGAGTTAAAAAAAAAAAAAAACTCCCTAATTCTGTCGTTCAGTCTTGTCCCACTCTTCCCCTTTTGGGGTTTTCTTGGGAAAGATACTGGAGTAGTTTGCCATTTCCTTCTTCAACTCATTTTACAGGTGAAGAAACTGAGGCAAATAGGGTTAAATGACTTGCCCAAGGTCACACAGTTAGAAAGTGTTTGAGGCTAGGTTTGAACTCAGGAAGAGGAGTCCAGCACTCCATCCACTTCACCACCTAGCTGCTCTATTTTATTGTTTGGCTATATTCCCTTGGAATGTTACCTGCTGCAATATGGCAACGGACTCTGGGTCTGACACCCCTGTTCTCAACAGGTTTCTAAGGCCAAGTTGGAGAGCAGGTGTTGACCTGCCTTGGTAGGGAGGGAATTGTCATCTGAGAGTTTTCGGTATCAATGAGACCATAGGTGCCATGCCTGTCCCCTAACCTTGTATCATTTATTCGTTGCCTTAAGGTTTGCACCATTATTTTATTTGAGCTTCACAATGACCCTTGAGGGATATGCTCATTATTATCCCCATTTTATAGATGAAGAAATTGAGGCTGAGGGAGGTTAACTGACTTGCCCAGGGTCACAAAGCTATTTGTTGTCATTCAGTTGTTTTCAGTCATGTCTGATCTTTGTAAACCTGTTTTGGATTTTTCTTGGCAGAGACACTGGATTGGTCTGCCATTTCCTTCAGATCATTTTACAGATAAGTAAACTGAAGTAAGCAGGGTTAAATGACTTGCCCAGGGTCACAAAGCTATTTGCTGTTGGTGTTCCATCACTGCCAGCGTCCAACTCTTGGTGATCTTATTTGGGACTTTTTTTGGTTTCTTATTCTCCAGGTCATTTTACAAATAAGGAAACTGAGGTAAACAGGGTTAAGTGACTTGCCCAGTGTCACCTAGCTACTAAGCAACTGAGACCATACTGAAATCAGAAAGATGAATCTTTCTCATTCCAGGCCCAGCAATGTATCCGCTATGCCACTTAGCTGCCCCTACAAAGCTATAGTATAGTCAGGATTTGAATCTAGGTCTTCCTGACTCGACTTGCCCACCTTTTCTGGGTGTAACCACAAATAGGTTACTTTACCTGTCTTGAATGAATTTTTCCCATCCGTAGTGAGGAGACTGGATTGAATCATCTCCATGATCCTTTCTGCCTCTGGATTCTATAAGCCACTAGACTCATCTTCTGGCCAGGTTTTTACCTGGCTTTTACTCTGTGGAATTCATAATGAAGAGAAGGCAGCTGTCCCTCATGCCCTGAGAAATGCCAGCGACATCACCAAGCTTTCTAACCACCTCAGCCTTGACTTCCTCTGCCACTTAAAATGGCCTGGAACCACTCTCCAAGGTCAGACTATGCCCTATTCCCAGCCAGGGACTCTGGCATCCCAGCTTTCAGTTCCATTCATGAAGACCCAGGAAGCCAATGGTATACATCATGGATTCAAAGCTGGCGTCAAAGATGGGTAAACAGAGCATCCTCAAAGAGTGTCCTATCCCACCTTCCTCCTCCAGATAGCCCTCTCAGTATGGGCATGGCCTTTTGAGTCAGGCTGGAATAGCTCCTCTCTAATTATGAAGGAGCTGCCCAAGATCCCATTTCCCACGTCAAAATCAAGACCAGACCTCTGAACAAAATACTGGGGGCTCAGGATACTGCTGCTTCCTCTACCCCTTGGAAAAGGATACAAAAGGACAGCCACCTCCCTCTTCCCATGGCAGAGTATGGGGATAAATCCCACTTTTCTCTGTAATAGCAACAGCTGCCACTTATACAGTACCTACTATGTGCCAGGTACTATGCAAAATGTTACAACTATTTCTTTTGATCCTCATGACAATCCTGGGAGGTAGGTGCTATTATTATCCCCATTTCATAGATGAACAAACTGAGGTAAAATGATTAGCTCATTTAGGAAGTGTGTGAGGCCAGATTTAAACTCATATCTTCCTAACTCCAAGCCTCACATTCTACTCTCTGGATCATTTATCATTTAGCTGCCTACTCTGTAGCAAGGAACCTGTTTTCCATTGGAGCCCAAATGTCCCCTTGCTACTCCTGACCTCCTCTTCTTCCCCAAGTCCCACCTTAGTTTCCCCTTAGAATAGAATAACTTCACTCTCCACTCTGACATAAACCACCTCCATCAGGAAGTTTTCCCTGATACGACCCTCATCCTCCAACAGCCCCCACCCCCAGCTCCCTTCAGTGTTCTGGTGACAACTCACTGGTGAGGAAGGAGCAGCATCCTCCCTGAAGACCAGAAGCCCACTGAGGGCAGGGATTGTCCCTTCTCCCTCAGAATGGGAGCTTCTCAGAAGCAGAGACTGTCTTCCCATCAAACAGGAACTTCCTTAGTCTCAGGAGGGGCTTATTCTTAGTTTTTGGAATAGTGCTGCCAACCCAACCGCTACCCTGGTGCAAAGTACACAAGAGACTCAATCTAGAATCAGGTAGGATAGACCAATCCCACACTGGGATTGTGGGATTGGGGAAAGGGCTGGATTTCAGTCAAATCATTGCTCTATTTGCTAAGCTCTTAGAGCCTCATTTTCCTCATCTATAAAATATGAGATTTGAACTGACCTCCTCTTTCCAGCAAGAAAGCTCTGCTTGTAACAAAATCAAATTCCTCTGTCACATATTTAATAACTACATAAGACCTTTTATTTAAATCTCTTTCCTCATGGAAATGATGCTGTTCCTCAGTTATTTCATTCATGCCCTACTCTTTGTGACCACATTTGGGATTTTCTTTTCAAGGATACTGGAGTGGTTTTCCATTTTTTTCTCTAGCTCATTTTGCAGATGAATAAATGGAGGCAAAACAGGGTTAAGTTATTTGCTCAGGTCACCCAGCTAGTAAGTGCCTGAGGCTAGCTTTGAACTCAGGAAGTCTTCCAGATTGTGCTCTAGCCACTGCACCCTGTAGCTGCCTATTATGGAGGTGATACCTACACAAAAGATCTGGCAAGTCTGGAAATACCACATAAATGTAAAGAATCACTATTACCTCCCTCCTAGGTTGTTGGGAAGATCAAAAGGGATAATTTGCTAGGTGCTGTACCACTGAAAGGATTATTACTATTAATAAAAGTAATGACAAATACTAGTGTTAATAATAGTAATGATGATTTAGAATGCAAATTCCTTGAGAGCAGGGGTTATTTTTTCTTCTTTGTGTCCCTGGTGACTAGCACAGTGCCTGGCATATGGTGGATACTTAACAGTGAGGTACAAGGGGAAGAGTAGTGAGGCAGAGGACCTATATTCAAATTTTGACTCTGACCCTCACCAGTTTGATTTCAGGCAAGTCACTTAACTGTCTTCCATAGCAACAAAATTAGGGAGTTGAACTAGATGTCTTCTGAGATCCCTTCCTGTTACATAGGCATAATTCTATGAAATGCTTATTGATGACTAAATGAATGAATAAAGGATCTGGTACTGTCCAGACTGGGTGCAGAGAAATGACTTAGAGGAAAGGGCTTAAGATCAATCTTGTGGGCATCTGCTTGATTTTTGAGGGAGAAATAAATTAAAATTACAATAGAGGGACAGCTAGGTGACTCAGTGGATAGAGTGCCAGGCCTGGAGTCCAAGGACCTGGGTTCTAATATGGCCTCAGATGTTTCCAGTGTATTCTTGGACAAGTCACTTAACATCAACTGTCCAGTCCTCACCACTCTTCTGTCTTAGAATCAAAATTGATTCTAATAGAAAGTAAAGATTTTTTTTTTTTAATTACAACAGAAAAGAGTGCTAGATTTTTAGGGCAGCTAGTTGCCTCTGTGGATAGAAAATCAGGCATATAGACAGGAGGTCCTGGGTTCAAATTCGTCCTCAGATACTTCCCAGGTGTGTGGCCCTGGATAAGTCACTTACCCCCAATTGCCTAGCTCTTACCGCTCTTCTGCCTTGGAACCAATACTTAGTATTGACTCTAAGATAGAAAGCAAGGGTTTTTAAAAAAAAGACATTGGGGGCAGCTGGGTAGCTTAGTGGAGTGAGAGTCAGGCCTAGAGATAGGAGGTCCTAGGTTCAAACCCGGCCTCAGCCACTTCCCAGCTGTGTGACCCTGGGCAAGTCACTTGACCCCCATTGCCCACCCTTACCAATCTTCCACCTATGAGACAATACACCGAAGTACAAGGGTTTTAAAAAAAAAAAAAGACATTAAGAGAAAGGTTATGTGACCCTAGGCTAGTCGCTTAGCCCCAATTATTGAGACCTAACATTCTAAGACAGAAACTAAAGGTTTCCAAAAAAAAAAAAATTAAAAAAGAAAAAGGGTAGATCTGCCTGGACCTTGTAGCCCCAACATCTAGGTTTGGGGAATTTATTAAACTTAATAAAAAAACTATCTATAATAAGAACTATATTAATAATAGTATAGCCCTTTGGTTTTGTAAAGCTCTTTACATACATTGTCTCCTTTGAGCCTGATGTCCACCTTGTAAGTAGGGGTGACAGGGACTCCTGGGTCCTTTAAGTAGATGAAGACCTCGAGGTTCAGAGAGGTTCAGCGACTGGTCTTTTGTCACGAAGCTAGCAAGCCCCAGAGGGACCCCTCCTAATTCTGAGTCTGGATCGCTCACCCTCCTGATGGGACTTGGTTTGGGTCTAGGTCACCCTACCTCCACCCCAGCCGGATTGAATTCGGAGCTGATCTCATGGTGAATGGGTGCATGGGAAACAAGAGGGCTGTGTGGGCCATCTCAGCTACCCAGCTCTCCTGGAATCCCCCATCCATCCCTGGTCTTCATGGGGAAGAGGCCGGAGATGCCAGACTCCTGGTTCATGTCCCTCCCACTCCCCCCACCCCAGCTCCCCTCCCCAAAGGAATAAGTCAGGCATAGGCAGATGGGGGATGGGGTGGGGGCTCTTTTTATGGGGACAACCTGACAGAGGGCATGGTCCATACAAAACCGGGGACAATACATACATATATATATTATATACAGAGACATGGCCCCTGGGCAGGGGAGAGGGGCAGGCAAGAGACACTGGAGATTGCTCCCTGGCCCACTCTCCCGCTGCCGCCCACCCCATCCTAAGCCTCGAGCTCCCTTCCCTCCCCTACATCCACTTTGCCCCAGAGGTCCCTCCATCTGCCAGGGATGAAGAAGGGGCAGGGCCCAGGAGTGGGGACACTGAGACATCCAGCTCTTTGTTGGGGAAGGCAGGGGAGAGGGGAACAGAGATGGAGCAAGGAGTCAAGAATACTGATCGTAGGCCTATTTACAGGGGGAAGCAGAAATTATGTGTTATCTCAAAAAAAAAAAAATGGGGAACTGCTGGGTGGGGAGGAGATAGTGATGGGGTAACCTCTAACCCTGGCCCAAGCAAGGTCCTCCCCCTTCCTCCCACCACCCTGCCTGGGACTGCAGGAGTTGGTAGTGGTGGGGAAAAAAGGTAAAAATCTACAAAACAAAACAAAACAAAAAACTAAGTGGGCAATAGATTCTGAAGGTGGTGGTGGTGGTGGTGGTAAGGGGAGAATATTGGGGTCTCTCCTCACTTGGTCCAAGCCCCAATCTTAGAAGAAAGGGTAGGTCTGTGGAAGCAGGGAGGGGAAATGTGGGAAGAGGTGGTCTTATTTAGAAAATAGGTCATGGGCAACCCACTGTCTATCTCCAAGGAGAAGAGGGGACAGGGGATGAGAGAGAGAGCTCTGTGGGCTGGGATGTAGAAATGGAGGAGGTGGCATTGAACCAAAAGGGGGAGCCAGGAAGGCTTAAGCCACTGAGAGGTTGAGTTTTTACCCTCAACAGGCACTGGGGGGAAGAGGGGTGCCCTGAAGAGAGACTGTTCAAAGAAGCCCTGACCCAGGACTAGGAGTTGAAGAGTTAACATTCAGAGTCTAAACAGCCAGAAAGAGTGAGTTTTCCACCTGCCCCCTTTCTCCATCTGTCTCCACCAGAGGCCCAGAAACTAAAAGGGACAAAAGAATTCTATCACTATTTGGCACCTGCAGGGCGATTGTGGTAAGGAAGGGGCACAGAACTCAGCAAGAAGGGGATGGGATCAGGGAGAAGACTGACCTAATGGAGTTTGCTCCCAGAAAGTGAGGAGTAGGAAGGAGGCTGGGGACCCAAGTGTCCTGGGCCCTCCTTTTGCTCCCTCACAATTCCCCTCCGTGGATACCAGGAAAGGGAAATAAAACAATCAGAAATCAGTGCGGGACTTGACCCAAACTCCAAGCATCCCCTTGTTCTAGCCACCCTGCCCTAGGCCCTAAGCCCAGAGTCCAGGGAAGGCAGGGCTGGGAGAGGGGCACTGGGGCACAGGAAGGGGAACCTCCCCCCACCCCAGAAGCAGGAGGAGTAGGATGAAACCGAGACAGTAAATTGATCCCCGAGGTGGAGTGGAGTGGGGAAAGAAGAGGAATGAAGTCTAAAGCCAAGAGGTCCTGGGGGCCCTGGTGGGGACCCAGGGCAGCCCCTTCAGTTTGTGAGATCTTTGGGGTAGGGACAGTGGAAAGGGGAAAGAGCTGGCCAAGAAGCGCAGTAGCCATTCCCCAGAAGTCTCCAGCCCATCCCTTCCCATTCCAGTTTGGAGGCAGTGGCTTGGAGTAGGACAGTTTGGGTGGTGGGTCCATTCGTCCATCCAGAACCCACCCCACGGACATGCCCAGAGACAGCAAGAGGGATCACCCCATAGCACCCCTCAAAGTCATCAGGAGTCTCCCTCCACCCTGGGCAGCACCCTCAGTCTTGGAGAGGTGGTGGCAAAACCGTCTTTCAGGATGGACTCAGGCCAAGCGAGGGAAGCCACCCTCCCCGGCCACTTCTGCTTGGGCTCTGACTTGACAAATGAAAGATTAACCCAGTTGAGCCCTAAGTCCAGAGGCCTTCCCAGCTGTTCCTCTGGTCCCTGAAGCAAGGGGGAATAGGGATTGGGAAGGGAAGGAGAGAATTGGGGCACCTGTCCCCAGGTGGGGAGTGGAAAAGAAAGGGCAAGGATTGGGAAGGGGGGAAGGGAAGGATAGGGAGAAGAGGAAAGGAAAATCCAAGGAGTGGGTAGTTAGATATTGACTGGGGATTGGGTATGTGTTAAGTGGAATTAGAATTCCTCATTGTCTGTAGGTTCCCCTCTAGTTCTGATATCTGAAAGAAAAAAAAAATACAAATGATCAGGTCAGGTTAAAGACAATGTTATTGTTCAGTCATTTCAGTCTAGTCTGACGCTTTGTGACCCCATTTGGGGTCTTCTTAGCAGATACTCGAGTGGTTCGTCATTTCCTTCTTCAACACATTTTATAGCTGAGGAAACTGAGGCAAACAAGGTTTAGGTGACTTGCCCAGGATCACATAGTTAGGAAGTGTCTGAGGCTGGGTTTGAACTCAGATATTCCTGTCTCCAGGCCCTGCACTCTATCCACTGTGCCACCTAGGGACAATGAGCAAGGTAGACTAACTTAACTGGCATCAGGCCCAGCCCCTTCCCCCAAAAGCTACATACTTCCTAAGGGAGAAAGGGCAAGGGCACTACTCTTCCCATCCTCATGTAAAGCACTTGCAGCAGGCACACGTGGGTATCTGAGACCACTGCGGTGGGAAGTTCATCTCTCTTCTTGGTCACTGACTCTCTTGTTATCCAGCCCTCAGATACTCTGATTCTCCTCCCAACCCTCCTTCTTGGTCTCCCCATATCTCCGTCTCCATGGTCTGTCTGTCTCTCTATCCATTTGTCTCTCCCTTTCCTCCCACCTCATGCCTCTGTCTTTTCATAGGGGGAGAGGGAGAAGAGTACTTGAAACCTGCAGTATTTGCTTCTTGGACTCTATCCACAGAAGGCTAGCTGGCATGACAATCTATGGCAAGCCTGGGCATGGACTGGGCAACACCAAAGCTTGGCTCCACCAGTGTGGAGACAACTGGGTGAGCAGGGAAGAAAATCATCCCTCATTCCCATCCTCCCTGCCCACCCAATCTCCTAGAAACTCCCTTCAGAAAGCAAATACGGGAAAAAATGTTTAACTAAAAAAAAAATAATAATCCATCAATAAAAGAAAGAAGGAAAGGAAATTTCGGCAGTCTAGCTTTTCCATCCAGGATTCCTAAGAAGCTACCCTAGTGATCCCCTCTCCTCAACATGGTGTCACTTAATCCCAGATCCCTTAGGCCACCCCCTCTCTAACCTATGCCAGGCATACTGAGAAGCAGAGAAAAGGCTCCTAAGTGCAATATGAGTCCAGCAGTGTCCTTGATGATTGGATGGAGGCAGGAGAATGGGAGAGGAAGAGGAGCAGATTTGGCCACCCTACCTTGTCCCGGAGTTTGTCTATCTCCTCCTTCCTAGCAAGTTCTGATTCTTCTAGTACTCGACGCTGTGCAGTTTCCTTCTTCAGAAACTCGATCTCCCTTTGGGAAAAGAAAGGAGGAGGGTGGTCAGGGCTGGGCACTGGCCTCAAGTTTTGGCAGGGATTCTCATGCCCAAAGAAGAAATAAGAGCTCTTCTCATATCTCCCCAAAGAGGGACCCAGGCATCCAAACCCCCATCTCCAATGTCCAGAGTTCCACACCTCCCTATAACGGAGGTCCTATGAAGAAGCCCAGTGTCCCTGTGTCCAGGATCCCCTGGAGACCCAGTCATCCTCAGAATGTGTATACTGGGTGTCGGGGAATTGTAAAAAGAAGTGGGAAGTAGAGGATCAAGTTCCTGGAGTTCAAGATATAACAGAAAAATTCCAGTCTCACCTGCCCCTAGGCTAAAAGGTGAGTCAGCAGGGGTCTGATACTCATTGGAGGATGATCTTTAGGGAACACCAGTATCTCCCTAGGACTGTTTTCCCAAAGTCTTAGACTCCCTTTCCTTTCCTAGTTTGGAGAGCCTTTGACCTGAAGACCTTTTTAACTTTGGATCTTTGCCGACTGAAGATTCATGCACCCCAGTTCTTCTGATCGACCCCTGCCCTCTACATATACACTCTGGACACCTATCACTGAAGCCTTGTCCTAGGGAGAGCCACACCTTCCCTCACACTTCTGCTTGCTCTTCAATTGTGACTGACTCCATGATCCCATTTGGGGTTTTCTTGGCAAAGATATTAGAGTGGTTTGTCATTTCCTTCAACGGCTCATTTTTACAGATGAGGAAACTGAGGCAAATAGGGTTAAGTGATACCCATGTTAACCCATAACTTAAGAGGCCCATGATCATGCAGTGGGTAAGTGTCTGAGGCCAGATTTGAACTTAGATCTTCCTGATTCCAGACCCAATGTTCTATCCACTATGCCACTTAGCAGCCCCAGCTGGGTGGCACAGTATAGACAGAACACTGGGCTTAGGGTCAGGAAGACTCATTTTCCTGAGTTCAAATCCAACCTTAAACACTTACTAGCTGGGAGAGCCTGAGCAAATCACCTAACTCTCTTAGCCTTTGTTTCTTTATCTGTAAAATGAGCTGGAGAAGGAAATGGCAAATATCTCCAGTATTCTTGCCAAGAAAATCCCATGGATGGAACAGCTGGGTGCCTCAGAGGATAGAGAGCCAGGTCTGGAGATGGGAGGTCCCAGGCTCAAGTCTGACCTCAAACACTTCCCAGCTGTGTGACCCTGGGAAAGTCACTCAATCACAGTTGCCTGTTCCTTACTGCTCTTCTGCCTTCTAACCAATACTAAGTATCGATTTCTAAGACAGAAGGTAAAGGCTCTAAAAAAAAATTTTTTTTTAAGGCAGAAGATAAGGGTTTAAAAAAGGAAAAAAAAAACATGAAAGACTATGGTCCATTGGGTCATGAAAAGTCAGAAACAACTGAAGATTAAACAATAAGAAGAAGCATAAGAGACAGGATTTAACCGAGGTCTTCTCATTCCAAAGCTTGTGCTTATTCAGCTGTCCCCTGTTGTCTCCCCTTGGCTCAGATCCATGATTCCCCAGATTTTCCCTTTTATCCACTTAAGAGTTCCTCCAGAAGCTATCAGGATCTCCCTCCTCCTAACCCCAGAGCCTCCTCCCTCTCTCACTTAGACCCTTGCCCAGGTCCATACTTCTGCTGGTAGTCCTTAATGAGCCGCTTGGCTTTGCTGTATTTTCGCTCCAGGGCCTGGTACTGGGCCTGAGTCTCCCTGAGGTGCTCGTCCACAGCCTGGCAAAGGCTCTGGGCCTCCCCCCAGTAGCCCTCCAGCTTCTCCATTCGCTCCTTGTTCTCCTCCACGCTCTGCTCCAGCTGGGCCTTCTCAGCTCGCCATCGGCCCTTCTCCTGCTCCAGGCCCTGAAGCTGGGATGGGATGAAAGAAGGATCAGAGAGAGAGAAAAGGAAATATCCCTATCCCTGACTAGCAAAAATGCATGTCTCAAACCCGAAGACCTTTTCTTTAAGATCATGGATGTAACTTCAGAATGAAAAAGAAGTGTAGAGGCCGTCTCTCATTTTATAGATGCGGAAAGCGAGGCTGAGAGAGGCGCAATGTTTTGCCCAAGGGGCCAGAGGTAGTAAATGGTAGATCTAGTCTATGGCACCGTGCTCGTCAAACCCAGTGCTCTGTCCTCTCTCCTCTCTTTTTCTGCCCCCCAAGATTCTGCTTCGACTTCCCCTTCTCAGGTACTCTGCCTTCTCTGCCAGCTCCTCCCTTCTGATTCTCTAATTGTGGGCTTCCCCCAGAGTTCAGCTCTTGGTACTCTGCTATTCTGTCTCCACATTTCTCCCTTAGAGAAATGATGTTATCTCCTGGCTTCCACTATCACTTCTATTTGGACGATTCCCAGATCTCTATTTCCACACCAGACTGAGCCCTTGAACTCCAGATACACTCTTCCAACCACCTCCTGAGCACCTCGCCACACTCCACTTAAGTATCCCAGAGGAGGTGTGCTGGGACATGCTACAGTCATTACTGAATGAATTCATTGCTCAGGGAAAGCGATCCCCTTTCCCTCTAGCCTAGCCAAATCCTGGGCCTTGCAAGGTACAGGTAAGTTCTTCCTCCTCTCTGAAGCCCTTCTGACTGCTCCAGGCCTCCGTGTCTGTGTGTGTCTTTTAAGGGAGCCTTAAAGTCTCTAAAAGGGTCAATCCATCAATCTTTCCATACACAAGTGTTTATTAAGGACCTACTATGTGTCAGGCATTGTGTTAGAACCTAGGGATAGCAATACAAAGAAGGAAGCAAAGTCTACATCGAAGGAACTTGACAAAAGCCCCAAATGACTTCCTGCCCGAAAGACCCAAGCCCTCACCTTTCTTTTTAGCTGCTGGATTTCAGCCTCAGTGACAGCGTGCTTGATCTGGAGCTATCAGAAGGAGTGGAGAAACTGGTTCAGCCCACAGTCCACACAGAAAGACACCCCAGCAGCTGGGTACCCCCATCCCCCTTCCCTCTTCAACCCTTGGGAGCCCACCCCCACCCCCACCTCCTTAAACTTGTGCACCAGCTTCTCAGGCTCCATCTCTACTGGGGACAGGGCGTCCTCATTCTCCGCCAGCTCAAACACCTCTATGGCCATTTCACTGCCCGGGAATGTAGGGCTCATCTCCTCATCCTCATCTGTGGCGTACTCGCCTGTCTGAAGGGAGGGAAACAAGGCTGTCATGGAAACCATGCCATCTGGATTCTACCCACCCATCCCCAGGCCTAAGGACTATCTGTCCGTCAGAAGCTGCTCTTCCCTCCGTCTCTGCCTTGGGCATATTTCTTAAGCTCCCTATTAGGCTAGAAGCCACCCTCGGGTACTGTGTCTAAGTCACTTACTTTACAGAATACTGCAATGGGTAATGAGGACTATATATCTGGTGTAGTCCTAATGGCTAAAGAGGGACAGAGAGGCAAATAAAATATACACAGCAGGTAATAAATGTATGAAACTCTAACCCTTAGAGTACAGGCAGGAAATATAAGTGGATTCAAGAAAGGATTGGATAAATCGATGACCAACAGAGCCATAAATGGCTATTAAGAGATGCTGAGCCATACTTAACCTTGAGGAGGAACAGTGGGAAGGAAATCAGGACTTCCCATGGCATGGAAAAGAAAGAGACTGTAGAAACCATCTAATTTAATCCCTTCCCCCAAAAGAAAAGGCATATTGCTGCTGTTCAGGCATGTCTAACTCTCTGTGATCCCATTTGGGGTTTTCTTGGCAAAGATACTGGAGTGGTTTGCCATTTCCTTCTTCAGCTCATTTTGTCGATGAGGAAACTGAGGCCAACAGAATTAAGTGACTTGCTCAGCGTCACATAGTTAACAAATGTCTGAGGCTGGATTTGAACTCATGAAAGTGAATCTTCCTGACTCCTGGCCCAGTGCTTTATTCACTGTGCCAACTAGCTGTTCCAGAAAACTAAGACCCAAAGAACGAGAAAGATTTTTCCAGGGACATACCAGTCTTTGAGCTAATAATGGCCTTTGGTTGGACATGGTCCAGGTCCATGGTGGTGAATCTATGGCACACATGCCAGAGGCGGCATGCAGAGCCCTCTCTGTGGGCTATAAATATTAAAAATGATAAAGGCTGATATAATAATATAAATTAGTATTTTAATTAAAGCCATGCTGATAGATAAAATCATTAGACCACGCGCTTGTAAGCATTCAAAACTGCCGCCTCCATTACTGTCTCCTGTTTCCTGGAAGCGCCTACTCGCAAAAGAGACCACTCCCTCCTAACCCAGGAGATTTTAAACCCTCTCTGCGTCGACGTAGACCTCCCCATGCCCCAAAGACCCGGAAACGGAAACAGCTGGACCACGGGAAATGTAGTTTTGATACATTTCCCATGTCCATAGAAATATATACACTTTTTAGATGGCTTTTCCCAAATTTCACTTTTACAGGGCATGTGTGCCATTGCCCCAGCACAGAGGTTGCCAGAGTTTGTTACTAGAAAGCTAGAGGGAGGTGGGGCTAGGCTTTTCCCCTCCCCCTCTCTACCCACACCTGAAGACAACATTGGCCCCTCTGCCTAGCAGCCCAAAGGGAGTGCTTCCTCCCTCCTCTGTCTGAGATAAGGAGGAAAGGGCGACACTTGATTTGGGCACTCAGTCTCTAAAAGGTTTGCCTTCAGTCACTGGTCTAGTTTGCTGATCTACTTCAATGTGGATGTAAATCCCTCTGGAAGTCAACCCTGTAGCCCTTTTGTTCTTTTCCTCCTCCAAGCTATTGTTTAACAAATATTGGGAATTAATCAATATGTAGAAGCAGCTGGGTAGCACAATAGATAGAGTACCAGGGCTAGAGTTGGGAGGATCAAGGTTAAAGTCTGGTCTCAGACACTTTCTAGCTATGTGACCCGGGACAAGTCACTTAACCCTGTTTGCCTAGCCCTTGCTCTTCTGTCTTAAGAGTTGTTAATCAGATAAAAAATAAGAGTTCAAATATATATATATACATATATATGCACATATATATGTATACATGTATATATACATAGAATGTGAATTAACATAATAATGAATTAATATTTAATGCTTTGCTACATAAATGCTAGCTATAATTATGAACAACAACAACAACAACAATAATAATAATAATAATAAATTTTGTACTTTGTGTATACTATAGATAGGATATTACTTTTGGAGCTAGGTGGCACAATGGATAGAACATTGGGCTTAGAATCAAGAAGACTCATTTTCCTGAGTTCAAATCTGACCTCAGACACTTACTAGCTGTGAGACCCTGGGAAAGTCACTTCACCCTTTTTGCCTCAGTTTCCTAATCTGTAAAATGAGCTGGGGGAAAAAATGGCAAACCACTCCAGTAACCTTTGCCAAGAAAACCCCAAACGAGGTCATAGAGTTGGCTTTGACTGAACAAGTCTCGTCTCTCCTCCATACTAATCCTCGCATTGTGCAGGGATAATGTCTAATATATTTTTGTGTCCAACATCCATTATTAAGCACCTACTATAGCCCTCTTAGAGGATACAAAGCTCCAGGAGTAGAACCACTGAGTGCTGAGGAAGAAGCATAGAGATCAGGTTGTGATACTCATATGACCACCAGATGGCAACCACACCGGCGCGTGAGGCCAAATGATGGGAAAGGAAGGGGTTCTACAACCCTTCTGGAACCAGACAGGTGGAATGGAGCCTTCAGACTACCTCTTCATCCTCTTCCGCATATTGGGCGTATCTCTGCTCCATCATTTCTCGTTGCCACCGCTCCTGCTCCAGTGTCTGCTGGATAAGTTGGGCCACCTCACTCTGTTCTCCTGGACGTTCCCGTCCAATCAGAAATCTGCGATGTTTGGAGGGAGGAGAGAGATAGCACTCATTCAGGGGGGGACCAGGAAATGAGCACAATACACTTTTAAGTTTAACTTGTACTATTAACATTTTCTCCATCACTTTCTTACGGCTAGATAATCAATCAAAATAAATTGGTCCCTGATTTGTAAGCTTTGCCAGTTTCTGAAATGTAAATGCTCACATTGAAAATGTAGATTTTTGAGGTGTAAATGATCGCACTGAAATTTTAACAATAGCTCTCTGGAGCTCATTAGAGCTCCCCTGAACTGAACCCTTTGAAAGTTTCTGGGCTAAGAACTGGGCTTTTAAAGGAGTGGCGTCTGGCATGGAAAGAAGGGGAGGGGGCAGATATAAGAGATATCCTAAGCATAAATTGATCCACAAGCAGTTGATATGATCCCTCTGTGTTCCCTCTGTACAATCTCTATCTATTCCTTTGCCAGCTTGCATTCTACAGGAAGAGAAACCAGATAATGTTGGAATAAAGAAGCTGCAGAACATTAATTATAAATGGTAGCTAGGTGGCCCAGTGGCTAGAGTGCTGGGCTGGGAATCAAGATGACTCAAATTCCTCAGTTCAAATCTGGCCTCAGATACTGGCTGTGTGATCCTGGGCAAGTCTCTTAACTGTTTGTCTCAGTTTCTTCATCTGTAAAATGAGCTGGAGAAGGAAGTGGCAAACCAGCCCAGTATCTTTGCCAAGAAAACCCCAAATGGGATTACAAAGAGTCCTACAGGGCTCAACAACAACAACAAATCCTAGGATCACCAAGTGTCAAAGCTGGTGATGATACTGGAAATCACTCAGTTCAACTCCCTTACTTAAAAAAAAAAGCTTATAAAAACAGCATGAAAGTATGGGTATAACCTATTTCAGACAATTTACCACCTGCTCTCAAAAGCAACAGCAATGCTGAAAATGGAGGAAAGTGCCAGGTTCCCATCAGGCTGTGCTCTAATTGTCCAGTTCTAAACTGAGAAGATGAATTGCAGTTACGTTGTCGAATTTGAGATCATTGATGATCACAGAGCAGGAAAAATAGTTGTGAATCTCACGGGCAGATTAAACGAGTGTGGTGTAATCAGCCCCAGACTTGACATTCAACTGAAAGATCTGGAAAAGTGGCAGAATAATTTGCTACCATTCCATCAGTTTGGGTTCATCGTGCTTACGACCTCAGATGACATCAAGGGCCACGAGGAAGCAAGAAGAAAACACACAAGAGGAAAAAAACTGGGATTCTTTTTCTAAGGGCGTAAATCATCTGAAAATAAAATGCTCCAATGGGTCATGATGCTTTAAAAAAAAAAAAATGGTAGGGAAGGAAAGGCAAGGGAAGGAGAGGAAAGGAGGGAGAAAATGCCCATTCTAAAATTTCAGAAAATTGTTAAAAATTGTTCTTATGTGTAACTGAAAAAAAATTAGAAAAAAAGAAAAGTGAACTAAAACCTAGAAAGGAAAAGCGGTTTGTTCAAGGTCACAAAGCTGGTCGATAGAAGGGTCGAGATTCAAATCCAAGTTTCCATGCTCAGAATCTTTTCTTCTCTAAGCAGACATTAGGATCCTAGATTTCTAACTGGAAGGGATGCTCTCTAGTCCAATTCCTTCTGTTTTTCAAATGATGAAACTGAGCTTTATAGATGTTAAGTGACTTGCCCCAAATCACGCAGGTATGAAATAATAAAACTAGTCTTTGAATCAGGTCCTTCGGCTATAAATCTACCACTGACCCATCCAGACTGTCAGCTTCCTGAGGGTGTGAGTGTTTATTTGTCTCTACCACTTAACACTGTGCCTAGTACACAGAAGGTGCTTATTTATGCTTATTGAAGGTATGAATGATCTCTCCACCAAATTCCAGCTCTGGAACCTAAGGTTCTCCATTTGATACTATGCTTAGCTTGGTTTTAAAAAAACTTTCTTTCTTAGTAACAACTCTAAAACAGAAGGGCAAGGGCTAGGCAAATGCCTAGCTTAAGTGACTTGCCTAGGGTCACCAGGCTAGGAAGTGCCTGAGGCCAGATTTAAACCCAGGTCCTCCCATCTCTGTGTCTGGCTCTCTATTCACTAAACCATTTAGCTACCCCTGATACTTTCTTTGTTAAGACTTACTATTCTGAGGGCAGCTAGGTGACTCAGTGGATGGAGTCAGACCTAGAGGTCCTAGGGTCAAATCTGGCCTGAGACACTTCCCAGCTGTGTGACCCTGGGCAAGTCACTTAACCCCCATTGCCTAGCCCTTACTGTTCTTCTGCTTAAGAGCCAATACACAGCATTGACTCTAAGACAGAAGTTAAGGGCTTAAAAATAAACAAACAAAATTTTTAAAATGAACTATTCTTGGGGGTAGTTAGGTGGCTCAGTGGATAGAGAGCCAGGACTAGAGGTCCTGGGTTCAAATCTGGCCTCAGAAACTCCCTAACTGTGTGACCCTGGACAAGTCACTTAAACCCCATGGTCTACCCCTTACCACAATTCTGCCTTGGAAGCAGTACACAATATTAATTCTAAGATGGAAGGTAAGAGTTTCAATCAAACAAACAGTTCTTTCCAGGTTTGAGAATAATGCTTCATCAAGAACTTGTTCTTATCATATGACAAGTAGGAAAAGGAAGGGAAAAACATTAATAGAGTGCCTACTATATACCAGGCATTGTGATGAGTGCTTTTTACAAATATCTCATTTGATCCTGCAGCAACCCTACAAAGTATGTGCAATTATTATCCCCATTATACAGTTGAGGAAACTGAGGCAAACATAGGTTAAGTGACTAGCTGAGGGTCACACAGCTAGTGTGCATCTAAGGCTAGATGGGAACCCTCAACTCTTTCTGAATCCAGGTCCATTATTCTGTACACTGTATCCCCGACTGCCTCTCGAGGCCCCTCACTCAAAGGGGAACCCAAATAGTTGTATTTTTTTCCTGATATTGTTCAGTCATTTTTCAGTCATAACCAAATCTTAGTGATCTCATGTGGGGTTTTCTTGGCAAAAATACTTGAATGGTTTCCCATTTTCTTCTCCAGCCTATTTTCCAGATAAGAAAACTGAAGCCAAAAGGGTCATCCAGTGAGGGTGAGGCCAGGTTTGAGTCTCCCAGGTCCAGCGCTCTATCCACTGTGACAATGAGCTGCCCCTACAGTCGCTGTGTATATCTGTGGTATATAAGGTACTTAGTATACATTTGTTGGGTGAATGAGTGTAGGAATGGTCTTCCTGCTAAGCTCCCACTCCAAAGTTCCAACTGCTTACCAGACATCTCAATCAACAAGTTCAATACAGAAATGATCTATCATCCTTCTCCTGATTCCCCTATCTCCGTCAACAGCACCACCTTTCATTCATTCATCCAGGCTGGAAGCCTTGATATTATCTTTGACTCTTTCATCTTCCCTCTCTCTCATCATCGTTCCTCAACAGCCAATCGGTTGTCAAACCCTGGTGACTCAACTTCTCCCAGATTAATCTATGGGAATGTGGAAATCTGAGAGGATAGCACGTGTGTAACCAGTAGCAAATGGCTACTGTCTGTCTCGAGGATGGAAAGGAGAGAAGGTGGAAATCAAAATGGTGGAAAACGAATACCAATATATAAATGGGAGGGTGGGACCCATTACTGTGACAGTGCAAATATTTTTTAAAATGTCATGTGTCTATCCACCATCTAGTTCCACTGTCACCACCCGAGGAAAGACTCTCTCGCCTCCTCCCAGATCCTGGTATCACCTTCCTCCAGGTTCCTTCCTTCTATCTCTATGTCCCAAAGGGAAGATGACCACTTTATGCAACTCAGCCCCACTTCAATCCAATTCACCAGCAGGTCAAGACATCATCTGGGGTGGCTAGGGGGCTCAGTGGATGGAGAGTCAGGTGCTGAGTTCAAATCTGGCCTCAGACCCTTCCTAGCTGTGTGATCCTGGGTGAATCTCTTATCCCCCATTGTCTAGCTCTTACCACTCTTCTGCCTTGGAACCAATAAACAGTACTGATTCTAAGAGAGAAAGTAAAGGTTTATAAACAAAACAAAACAGAGAGAAGGTAAGGGTTAAAAAAAAAGACATCATCACATAATGTCATTGGACCTTTTCGAAAACGAAGGACAAACAACAACATCCTCAAAATGATGCCCATGAATAATATGGAAATAGGTATCAAGTGATAACATTTGTACAATCAGTGGAATTGCTTGTTGGCTCCAGGAGGGGGGAGGGAAGAGGAGAGGGAAAGAAAATGAATCATGGAAACATGGGAAAATATTTTTAAAATAAACAAAATGATGCCCAATTGGTCTTATCTATACATGGAGCCGACTAAGTTATTCATTCCCCTGTGCAGAATCCCTTAATTCTCCCTCTCCCTACAGACACTGTCTTGCTTTCTTTGTATCCCTAGAACAGTAGGCACTTATATGTTTATTGATTAAGCCAGACCTAGACACCTCAGCCTGATATTCAAGGGCTTCCACAAACTAGTGTCACTCTTATAATGCCTATTGTTATATGCCCTGTTCCTTCTTCTACATCATAAATTACAAAAGGGAAGAGAACATGTTTTAATGTGCTTTAAAAACAACAACTTCCCTGGCATCTAACAGAATGTTCCAAAACATACTAGATAGGGAAGGCTAGCTAGGTGACTCAGTGGATAGAGGCCCAGGCCTAGAAACAAGAGATCCTGGGCTGAAATCTAGCCTCAGACATTTTCTAGCAGTGTGACCCTAGTCCAGTCATTTAACTTCAATTGCCTACCCTTTACTATTCTTCTGCCTTGGAACTGATACCTAATATGGAAGTATGGATTCTAAGATTGAAAGTAAAGGTTTTAAAAAAAAGTATTAGGTGCTATAACAAAATAATTGTTGAATGAATGAATGAGTGAACATAATGGTAGGAATGGAATTAAATCCTTTGGGTGTGGAGGCAGGGAGACAAAGGAAAAGATGGTCACAGGAGCAGGGCTAAAGAGAAGAGTGTTTTGGGTATCTTCCTGCCCACTGAACTTCAGGAAGGGGAGGAGAGATGAAAAAGGGAGATTAGGATGAAAAGGAAATGGCAGAAGGCCCAGGCTCTCCTCAGCTGTACCTCCTTCCCCCCAACACACAACATTTACATTTCCTGTTTCTCTCTTGCTCATGTCCTGATCGCCTCCCCTTCCCAGGAGAGTAGTTCTCCCCAGGGTCAGGTTGGGGAGGAGTAATGGCAGCAGTGAGAGGCAGCTGGATGGCTCAGTGGATAGAGGTCTAGATCTGGAATCAAAAAGAGTTAAGTTCTGGCTGCAGACCCTTATTAGCTCCAAGGCCCTGGGCAAGTCACTTAAACTCTGTTTGCCTTAATCCACTGGAGAAGGAAATGACAAACTACTCTGGTATCTTTGCCAAGAAAACCCCTGTGAACAGTATGGTCCACAGGGTCACAAAGAGTTGGACATGACTGAACATCAGTAACAATGGAGGTGAGGGTAAGACAAAGGCAAGAAAGAGGATGGGAGGGAAGAGTCTGGGGGTAAGGGAGTGATGGGCCAGTCTGTGTAGTTTGTAGCACCCTGTGCTGATTTATTTCTTCTTCACTCCCAATCAACATCCCACTGACTTCTTAGAGAGGTACGAGGAATAATATGATCTAAGAGGACTGCTTGGAGGAGAAGGAGGGACACAATGAGAACTTGAGAATCAGAAATCTGGTGGAGATGGCACTTGGGAAGATTTGAGACAAATAAGAGAAAAAGCTGATTAAAAAAAAAAAAAAAGGCAGCTGGGTGGCTCAGTGGATTGAGAGCCATGCCTAGAGATGGTAGGTCCTCAGTTGAAATCTGACCTCAGACACTTCCTAGCACTTAACTCCCATTGCCTAGCCCTTACCACTCTTCTGCCTTGGAACCCATACACAGTACTGATTCTAAGATGGAAGGTAAGGGCTTTGAAAAACAAAAAAGACAAGAATAATCTGGAAGGGATTTATACGGGTACTCTTCAGATCGAGGGTCCTCACTTGTTTTTGTGTCATGGTCCCCTTCTCAGAATAATGCTTTGAAATGCATGAAAGCAAAATTACAAAGGAGACCAATTATACAGAAATACAGTTACCAAAATATTTTTAAAACAAGTTTTTGGATGATGGGTTGAGAATACCTGATAAAGAGCTTTTGCCCCCAATAATTCTGATACTATCTCATTAGTCCCCAGGGCTGGATGAGGAAGCTTTGGAAAGTCAAGTTGGGCAAGATTCTGTGGCAAAGTTTGCCTCAGTTTCCTCATCTGTAAAATGATCTGGAGAAGGAAATGTCAAACCTCCCCAGTATCTTTGCCAAAAGCAAATGTGGTCAGGAAGAATGAGACATAACTGAAAATGACTAAACAACAACAATTGTCCGTTCTATGGCTTAATCTCCAAGCAAAACCTCAATCTTGTCTGGGGAAACCAAAGCCTGAGTAGGGCGAGGCCAAATCTATTGTAGGTGGGCATAGTTTGGTTGGTTGATTGCTAAGAAGTTTGAGATTCCAACACCCACTCTTCCCCCAAAAGCCAGGATTTCTCACCGCACTCTGCCCTTGGTGTTCCTGAGTACGGAAGCCGCAAAGCTCTGAGTCACACCCACCAAGCTGGTTCCATCCACTTCCACCAGGAGGTCATTCACTTGGATCCTGGGCAGAGAAGGTTGGGAGAGTTAAAAGAGGCAGCAGGCTCCAGGTCCCCTAGTCCTGGGTCCTGGGTCCATCGCAAGCTAAGCCAGATTCCCCTCGCCTAGTATAACAGTGCTCCACCACCAGGGGATGCGGAGAACCTGCAGAAGACACCTGAAGCTGCCCAGAAGCTCCCTCTCCTCTAGCAGTTCTCCCCTCTGTCAACCTCTCTGAACATCTACAGAATGGTGTGGAAGTCTCTAGTCTAGCTTCAATCTTGGGCACACACACACACACACACACACACACACACACACACACACACACACACACACAAAGGCAGACATACAGATCTACAAAGGTATGTTTTCCTAGTCAGACATATAGATCTACTTTCCAAGATAACATACACAGAGATCCAAAGACATCTGATTTACTAGACACACTGACAGACACATTCAAAAAACAGAGTCTTATGGAAATACTCATGATGGCAATACAGAACACCAGGGAGGTAGTAAGCATGTGGGTGGTACAATGGGTAGAGCCACTGCTTGCCTCCTCCTCCAAGTAGCCCTGCTGAATTATACCACTTCAAGCACCTACCTGCCAACTCAGTGGGACACTGGGGTGAGGGAAGAATGAACAGGAACTGGACGAGGGAAGAAACCTAGAGGCAGGAGGACCTGAAATGAAATCCTGCCTTAGATACTTACTGGTTAGGGCAGCTAGGTGGCAAAGTGGATAGTGTGGCCAGGTCTGGTGTCAGGAAGTCATCTTCATGAATGACTTCTTCCCAGTTGTGTGACCCTGGGCAAGTCACTTAAACCCCATTGCCTAACCATTACCAGTCTTCTGCTTTAGAACCACTACACAGTATTGATTCCAAGACAGAAGGTAAGGGTTTAAAAAAAAAAAAAAAAGGATCCATTGGATCCACTGGAGAAGGAAATGGCAAACCACTCTAGTATCCTTGCCAAGAAAACCCCATGGATAGCTATGCTCCATGGGGGCATGAAGAGGAGGACACAACAGAATGAATAAACAATAGCAATAATGACAAATGAGGGTGGTAGATTAGATGGGCCATAGGGTCCCTTCTAGCTCTAAAAAAGTATATGACAAGGGCATACATACATGTAACATACAAACACATGAAAATGCATGTCTGCATCTTACCTTAAGACCTAGAGTCACAAAACAAACACATAATACCCTTGAACATATATACGACAATTTATAACCAGTACTTAGCACACAGTCCCTGGCTCATAGCAGGCACATCATCAATGCTTGTTTCTTTCCTGCCACTCCAGCTGTTTCTTTCTCTCCTGTTCCCACAAGAGGGTGAGAGAGACTGTAGGCAACCTAGACTTGATCCACGGAAGGGGAAGGGGGAGTGGAGAGAGGAGCGGAAATTGGAAAAAGGTCCCTCCCCTCCCCTACCCCCACCACCTTCCCTGGAACTCCAGAGATGTTCCCACAGGATTCCATAAGGGAAATAGAGGAAACCAGTCCATTGTAAACAGGTTCCTCCCACCCATGCACATGCGCACAAATGCCCAGAGATGTGCCTGGGCAGACACAGACACAGAGAACCAGAGAACCAGAAACTATTATCTCTACATACACCCACTCACCCAATCACAGCTAGGACTGGCCTGAAAGTCTTGGGAGGTCTCAAAAGCTGAATGGAAAGGTAAGGGATGAGTATGGCTGTGGCCACTGCCATCTCTGCTCAGGGCACTCGGCCTAAGAAACTCAGACTTGGACAAAGTTCAGAAGCTGTCCCAAACCAATCTAGATGCAGAGACACAATTCTTCTTATAGTCTGTCCACACATATAAAATGCCACAACACACCTCTGTGGCTGTCTACACCATTAGTCCATTAGTACTGTGGGGAATTTAGGGAGATTGCTGTCACCCACTCCAGCAAGTATAGACTAGACACAATGGCAATTCACTAACACATTCTATCACCCAGGTGCATGTCTGCTCAGTTCCTCTGAAAGGCTGCTACCCAGAGACAGAATTCATTTGGCATAAGAATACCAAACAAGATGCTTGCCTTCACACATTCTTTCTCTCTCTCTCTCAATCTCTCCCTCTCCCTCTCTCCCTCCCTCCCCCCCCCTCTCTCTCACACACACACACACACACACACACACACACACACACACACACACACACTCACACACACACACACTTCTAGTTATTCCCACACAAAGCCATACAAGCCACTACATTCAAGAATTCATAGGCATTTCTTGCCCATGGAAATCACAGCCAAATACAGTCTTTGTGCTCTTGTACACATCCCCCTAAAACTTTTTTTCCATCAGTGCCACAATTCATCAACCCCATGAGAGGACACACGACCACGTGATGGGCTAGCCCTCCCTTCCTGACCTGCTTCTCTTCCCACCACTTCTTCCTAATAGCCCAGCTGGCTCAGCTAGTGAGATATAAACCTCTTAATCTCAAGGCCATGGCATGAGTCGCATAGGAAAGACTTTCTTTGTAGGACATCATGGGACAGTGGAAACAGAACTAACTATGAAGTTAGAAGACTTGAGTTCAAATCCATCTCTGACTCTTACCTACCTGTATGATCTCAGACAAGTCCCTTCCTCTCCTTTAGTCTCCAATTCCTCATCTATAATGAGGAAGTTGGATCAATACCCCTTCCAACAATATGTCTATGATCCTATTAACTCCCACTGAGACAATACAACTGGAAATTCTTGGGGAAAACCCATGAGCTAGAGGATAATCTAGAGCCTTCTATCCCCAAATCAGGTTCCCTCCTACATACAAGGGAGACCAAGGGAAGTGGCACCTTAACCTTCAGTACCCACTGAGGAAGAAGGTGGGGTTGGTGCTGATCCCAGGAGAGTGTTGAAGGGCAATGCCCATCTAGGATGGGAAGGGGACAGTTACCTGCCATCACGATGTGCAGCGCCCCCCTCAGTCACTGTCTTGACAAAGATGCCTAGCTTCTCCAGGCCCATGTCGGCCCCAGCGCCCATGCCGATGATACTAATGCCCAGGCCTTCTGAGTCTGCAAAGGGGCAGATGGGAAGGGAGAGGTCAGTGCCATTCTTCAGGCTCTGGATTAGGGAGTAGGGAGGAGAATCAGAGATGCCAGGTGAACACTTGGAAGGCAGAATATACTCAAGATATCCTGAAGAGGGACTCAAAATGTGTCCAAGAAACAATGGATGGGCTAGAGGAGGTCAAGAGACAGAGAAATTTGGTACGGTGGCATTAGGTTGGGGGCAAAGTATAAGGGTGGGTGGCACACAGGACAGGATTGATAGAGGATGAACAACTAGTTGGTCAAGGTAAGCTTGGGGTGTGTGAACCAACCAACTCCTCCAGTAAGTGCTAATCAACCCTCCTCCTATTCCTGGAACTCAACCTCATCCCTGGGAGCGCCCATTCTCATTCTGATACTAAGGATCCCTCAGCCTTTGTAGAGGGGTATGCTTTTGTCCTTGTGAAATCCCTTCAGTGCCATGGAATGCCATAGTGCTCCTGATTACTTCCTGTACATATGCTATCTCTTTTGATTCTCACAACAGCCCTGTATTTTTGAAGGTGCTACTATTACCTTCATCTTACAGATGAGGAAACTGAGGCAAAGAGGAAGTTACCAGCCCATGATTATACAGTTAGTAAGTGTCTGAGGAAGGATTTGATCTCAGGTCTTCCTGACATTAAGTCCAGTTCTCTAATCACTGGGCCACAAGGGTCTTATGGAAAGCTACAGCACAAGGGGGTGGTTAGGTGTATTTAGCTGTAAGGAGACTCTAAATTATGTCATCGAGGCAGGGTTGGTGACAATATTTTGGCTATACATGATGGGGACTATTTTGAGTATTATGGGGCTGCTCATGAGTGGGTGATGGATGCTTTGATGGGGCAAAGTTTTGGGGCATGGGAGAGTGGATGACAACATTCACCTGTGAATGGTTGTGATGGGGGTTGAGATTGGGTGAATTGGCTGATATTCAATTGAACAATCTGACAAACATTTATTTAGCACCTGCTGTGTGCAAGGCATTGTGTTTAGCAAGGAGGATACAAAGATAAATTCAACCTAACTGGCCCTACAGGAGTTTAGATTCTATTGGAATGTAGATAGGGCAGAGATAAAGTCCAGGCCACTCTGGGTTATTGTGTTCAAGGATAGTTACAATGTGTGCTGGTGGTGGGGATTAGGAAACCAGCAAGGTTATATGTAAGTGAGCAACTTGGTGCTTAGAGTAGATGGTGACCCACAAGGTGTGAATTTGAGAAGGCTTCCACATGCATACAGCATAAAGGAGCCTGCTTGAAGGCCCCTAGTTCATCTCTTTGGGCTCAGATTCTATCAGGTGAAAATACAAATAACCCAAGGAGGGGGCATAGGGTAAGTCTTAATTAGGGGAAACTTCCATCAGTCATTAACAGTTTGATATGTGTATCCCTCTCCTTCCTGTTTTCCTTTCTGCCTTCCTCATTCCTCTTCTCTTTCCTCTTTCTTTCATTCCTCTCTCCCCTTCCCCTTCCTTCCTTCCTTCTTCCCTCCTCTCTTCCTTCCTTTCTTCTCTTCTCCCTATCTCTTTCTCTCTCTTTCTTTCTCTTTCTGTTCTTCCCTTCTTCCTTCCTCTTTCTTCTTTTTCCCTCCCTCCTTCCTTCCTTCCTTCCTTCCTTCCTTCCTTCCTTCCTTCCTTCCTTCCTTCCTTCCTNTCTTTCTTTCTTTCTTTCTTTCTTTCTTTCTTTCCTTCTTTCTTTCTTTCTTTCTTTCTTTCTTTCTTTCTTTCTTTCTTTCTTTCTTTCTTTCCTCCCTTCTCTTTTACTAGGGCTCGTAATGGGCAGGTGCTGTGTCATGGGAAGAATTTGAAGCATTGTTTAATCAGGTCCTTTCTAAGAGAGAGTTCCCAAAGAATGGGGTTTGACAGGGAGGAGGGGACAGGGACAGGGATATGAAGGGTAATGAGTCTAGAGGACACCAAAGAGGCAAAAGTGGACAACACACTAGTGGAAAGAGGCAGAGTGTACCACAGTACCACAAGATGTGAGAGGGAGGCTGCTTCTTATGACCTTGTTTTAGGCTAGCCCTGAGTCATGGAACATATGGAGTAAAGCAGTAGTGAAGGAGACACAGGATGAGAGAGGAAGATCATGGGGGATTGAGTGGGGGACCAGAGAGTGAGCAGGTCAGTGTACTAGGGCTGAGGAAAAGAAAGACAAAAAACCTGGCTGGGAGAAAGGTGCCCCCCAAGCTCCCACCTCACCCTTGTCCAGTTCCACAGGGAACAGCTCCAGCCTCTCCACCCGCTTCTCCAGCTCATATTCAGCTGAAGCTGCCATGGGGTCCACGTCCTCATTGCGGCGATCATAGTCTTCATTGGAGTATGTGCTGAACACCTGGACAGAGGAAAGAGGAAGGTCGGAGGGAATCTGATAATGTGAGATAGGGCTAAAAGAAGATGAAAGCTTGACCTGGGGCAAAGGTAGGTGGTGACCAAGGCTGAGGCAGCACCCTACTCATTGCCCTGGAGACCTCCATCTGGATATGTTCTCCTCAGGGCCACAAAGTCCCCCAGCTCAGTGGTTGTTCAGTCTTTTCAGGCATGTTCAAATCTTCTTGATCCCATTTGGAGTTTCTTGGCAAAGATTCTAGAGTGGTTTGTCATTTTCTTCTCTATCTCATTTTTATTGATGACAAAATTGAGGCCAATAGGATTAAGTGACTTACCCAGGGTCACCCAGCTAGTAAGGGTCTGAGGTTATATTTGAACTCAGTTTCTCTGTACTCAAGGACCAGTCCACCTAGCTGCCCCTAAGTGTGTGGCCTTGGGCAAATCTCTTGACTTCTCCTGGCCTCAGTTCTCATTCTGTCAAGCAATGAAGGTTAACTACATGTCTCTAAGGTCCCTTCTAGCTCTAATGAGCAATAAAATGATAAGCCAGAAATTGAAAACCAGCCAGACCCAGAAAGCTAGTAACAGAGGGTAAGCCAAAGACAGAGATGAGAGAGACAGAGGAGAGAAATTCATCCAAGAGGGAAAATAAAAAAAATGGCAGGGCGAGGAAACAGAGGAAAGAAGGGGTGGGGGGAGGGAAAAAGGATGGGAAAACACAAGAGAAGAATATGGAGGGAGCCAGATGGGGAGAAAGAGGAGGGGATTGGGTGTGAGACAAGGGGGGGAGGGGATGGAGAGAGGAACAGGAAAGAAACAGAGAAAGGAAAAGAGACACAACAGGAGAAGACACCGAAGAATCCTGTTCCTTGCCTGTAACCTGATTTCTGGGGGATGGGGAAGACAATGGGGGAAGGGAGGGGAGGTGAAGAGGAAAAACTCCAGACTTTTCTCTCCCTCCCATCTTCTCCTTTAGAGAGAAGAGTTTTTCTGAACGTGATCACAGTGGCTCAGCTTTTTCTAGCTGCCCCCTCCTGAGCCCACATACCAGGTCACTGAATTGAAGTTGTCCTCATTTGAGACTAAAAAAATAAAAACCAAGCCAAAGAACAACAAAGAACCCTCCCCCCAACATTAACACACGTTTCCTTTGGGCACCTCCCACAGGGATCTCTTCCCTCAGGGGAGAAAAGGGGCATTTACTATCCTCACTCCCTCATATCCCTATAACCAGATATTGCTTCCCCAGCAGTGCCCATGGGCATGACTAGGGAGGGAAGCCTAAACTTCTTTAGTCTTGTCAGGGCACCATAAAATGTGCCAATCTGCCCGATGGGTCATGCCACCTGAGGTTCTCTAAAGAATGCCTGATTGAAGGCACTGGGGCTGATGCCATTGTCCTGACTCAAGGGTAGCTTTGGGGGGATCTTAGGAGCTCTAAATAGTGCCAGCTTCTCCAAAGGGCATCCTGTCTGCTCCCAGAAGATATAACAGATGCAGAACAGAGGCGGCATCCTTAAGGCCCCAGTTCTCAGCGCTACAAATACCAGCCCCATGCAGTGCCCATTCTGTGGAAAGGTGCCTGTCTTTGGGCCTGAGGTGTGGTGCATGTGTGGGTGTCCACAGTGGCAGATTAATGAGGATCATTTTGGGCATGGTGGCATTTTCATGCTTCAACGCTTCTAACGACAGGTTGGCACCATTCGGTGCCAAGCGGGGGCGAGGGGTGGGGGGGCTGATGCCATCTGACAGCCTAGGCTAGTGGGAGGGGAGCACTAGCTTTTCTAATTTCCCCCATGCCCCACAGAAAGCATCCCACCTTCTCTCTAATGCCATGGCCAGGGCAATCTCATTTCTCTGCTCAGTGGAATGAGGGCACCATAGACCCCTGAGTCCTATTGTCTGCTTTGACCCCCGTCTTCTACCCAACTGTGAGTCAGGGGGTGAGGACAAAGAGTCACAGAATGGTGGAGCTGGCAGGGACCTTTAGAACAAAGAATCTTAGAGCTGGCCCATCTAGTCCAACCTTCTCCTAGACAGAAGAGGAAACTGAGGTCTAAAGAGGGGAGGAACTTGCCCAAGGTTATATATAGGTAGCTAGTGATCAAGGTGGAGCTAGAATCCTGGTTATTTCTGGTAGATTAAGCTCCAGGGAGCAGCTTTGGGTGGGGAAGCTTTAGACTGATTTGTACATATCTTTGCATCCTTATCTTCTGACTTCCTAATACTCTCTTACAGGAACAATTCCCTGTTACCAATTGGGTCGACTCACTGTCCCTGGTCCCTTTCCCCAACCCCAAGTGATAATAATAGCTAACATTTATGTTCTGCCATCAACATTTTAAAAGTGCTTTTTATCTCATCTGATCCTGGCAACAGCCCTGTGAGATAGGTACTATTATTAGACCCATTTTTGAGATGAAGGAAGGAAAGTTCAGAGTGGTTTGCTCTAGAGACAGCTAGGTAGTCCAGTGGATTCAGTGCCAGACCTGAGTTCAAATGTGACCTCAGACACTTCCTAGTTGTGTGATCCTGGGCAAATCATTTAACTCTGCTTGCCTCAGTTTCTCATCTGTCAAATGAGAAGGAAATGGTAAACCACTCCACTCAAGAAAACCCCAAATCAGGTCATGAAGAGTGGGATAGGACTGAACTAAATGAGCCACAATGGCACAAACTAGTGAGAATCTGGAGTGGGATTAGAACTCAGTTGTTGCTGCTAGCAAGTCTCTTGATTTATTCAACATATCACACTGACTCTAGAATTCAGCTCCATGCCTTTGCTGGCACTAGACCACCTGGGCCTCTCCTTCTCCTCTCTCCCATCTAAACCCTCACCAGACTTTTAAGGCCTAGCTCCAGATTCCCTATCTCCCGAAGCCTTCTCAGCTCCCCTTAGTCCACAGGGATCTCTCCCTCCTCTGAACTCTACACCACTTATTGTCTACACCTCACACTCTGGCAAGCACTTATCATCCAGCTGCCTTGTCAGGTTAGCTATCTTCCCATGGGGTGTGGGTATGTGTGTGTGTGTTTGTGTGTGTCTTATCTCCCCAATGAGATGAGCTGGAGGCTTACATTTCCACCAGGCCCCAGAGGGGTCTGGTACAACATACACAGCCATCCAAGCCAGGTAAAGGCTCACTGACTGAACCCACTCCCACCTTTCTAACAGAGGGATCAATTTATCAGCTTTACAGCTTTGGGGGCCCAGGAATCAATGAGCAATTGGTGTCCCCAGGAAATGGGATGGGGGATAGACTATTAGGTGAGATAGCAAAAAATCCCCATAAAAGTTGAAAGTCGTGGAAGCTGGGCTTATAGCTCACATTTATACAAGACTTTAATCTAAGGCCTCAATTTTAGGGTCATGGTTTCTAAAGGTCAATGTTAAAAGTCTATAAAGGGGGAGCTCCCTCTCTTAGGAGAGCCAGACTTGAAGGGAGGCCCTGGGTTCAAATCTGACCTCAGACACTTTCCTAGCCTTGTGACCCTGGGTAAATCACTTCACCTCCATTGCCTAGCCCTTAACACTCTTCTGCCTTGGAACCAATAGAGTATTGATTCTAAGACAGAAGATAAAGGTTTAAAATTTTTAAAATTAAAAAAAAAAACCTATAAACGTCTCAAGTCACAGGTTTCCCAGGGCCTTTGCCAAACATTTTCTGGGTGTCAAAATATTCTGGAGCAGAACCTAGAGAAACAAGCTTAAACAATTCTCAGCTGCCTCAAGGTACTTCTCAAAGGGTAGAGGATGTCCCATCTCTGCCCTGCTCCTCTCCCCTCTCCCCATCAATGTTTTATCACCTTCCTACACTTTGAGAAAAAGATGACAGTATAATGGAAGAACAGTCAAAAGATCTGGGTCCTGGGTTTGTCTCTGCCATTAAGGATATGTGTGACCTTAGGCAAGTCACTTTCCCTCTATTCAAAGGAAGACTTTGGACGGTAGTGATATCCTAAGGTCCCTTCAGGGTTCGGACATTCAGTAAGTCTATGGCATGATCTGATTGGGAGAGATCGACTGGTGGCTATCAGAGCCCAGACCCTCTGCTCCTACTACCCAGGGGTATAGCTTGAATCCAGATTGTGTTTGAGGGGTGTGGTCACCCCCTTTTAGTTCTTCCCATTAGGGGCTAGCTGGAAGGGGAGAGCTCAGGGACTTCGGAAGGGAAACTTTGCCTCTCCCAATCCCTAGAGAAGGAAGGGCTGGTCACTGGCCATGAGGTTGTTATGGAAATGATAAACAAACAGATGGGGGTTGGGGGGAGACACTGAAAGAGTACGGAATGTTAGCCCCTCATGCCAATCTAGGAAGGTGAGGGATGGGGAAGGGAAGTCGAGGTTCCCAGAGGTGCCCAAGCCACAGAAGCCTGAGGTCTTAGTTCTAGGGCTAGATCTGAGTGAAAGCATTCAAAGCCAGGACATACAAATGGAGAAAAGGAAGCCAGGGCATGCTAGAGTTGCAGTGGTCTATGCTAGGGCCAGTTCTGGAACTCAGTTCTAGTCATATTGCTCTAACACCTTCTCTCCCTGGTCTATACACACACAAACCCTCAGCTGAGACGTAGCCCCAATACACTTTCCATTCTCATCTAAGAAATCAAAGCATTTATTAGGCATAGTAGTAAGCACCTAAGGTGTATGGGAAGGGAAGATGGGGGAAGAAGGGAACCAGGACTTAGAAGGGGGGATTTTAATAGAGAAGCAGTCCAAACTCTCACCCCCCCACCTCCACCCTTCTCACTGTTCCGGAAGGTGTGTTGAAAGAGCCTGCTACTCCTCAGTTTCATCTTCATAAAAGGAAAGGATTGGCCTAAGTAATCTGTAAGATCCTTCCTTCTAGTTCAGACATTCTAGGATACTATTATAGTAGGGAGGAGGGCCGGGTCACTTAGGATCTCACAAACAAGATCCTGCGGCCAGGATAGGTTCTTCCTCAGGCCAAGCCTTGGGGGTGTCTGGCTTTTGAAATGATTATAAAGGACTGGGCCTGACTCAGCTCCCCTACCCTTTCAGGATTTTCTCCATTTCCCAATCCCTTTTTTCTTTATATCCTAAAGGGGTTTTACTGGTAGAAAGTCAAGAAGGTTTTCCTTCCAGCCCCACCAGCACCTTTCTGGAGACAGACCTCCAGCTCCTCACCCGGGAGATCTCAATCCATCTTTAAATACACTACCATGGAAAACCCAGGTCCTTCTGGAGCTTCAGTGAGATGGGGGTGGGAGTGTGGGAGGGAAGTCCCCAGAGGCAGAAAGTCCCTAGACCTTACCACCTCTCAGCCACCCTGGGAGTCCCGTGATCTCACTCCTGAGCTCTCCCTTTGCTACTTCCCCCTTTCACTTCTGCAAAGTTGAAATGGAGGAAATACTGATTTAGACAGGACAGGGGGAAAAGTCCTACTTCCTTCTATTCCCCACCCCCCACTTTTTTTTTTGAAGGGGGAGGAGGGCAAAGATCTACCAGGTTTGTTTCACCTGCCTCTAGTTTTGTGTAACGTAACCTCTCACTTAAATTAGAAACCTTCTTTAAAGGAATTCTCAGGCTGCTACCTTCCCCCACCCCCACCCCCCCAACTATCCCACTGTCAGCCCCCAGGGTCCTTGAATGAAAGCATTTCTGGGAATGGGAAAAATAATCTGGCACTATCAGGGGCAGGGCATTGACTGCCTGCCCCAGGCAGCTGTGTGGGTGAGCAGGAAAGGGAGAGTCACCTCCCCTTCCTCCCTCCCCACCTTCTCCCTCTGACACATAGTTGGAGATGGGGGAGGAAGAGAAGACTAGGCCAGCTCGCCAAAGGGGACCTGAAGGATAGCTAACTGTGGATATCCTGAGAGCCATCCTCACTGGAAGGGGAAGCAGAAGATGTAGGGCATGGGGAGGAGACTGGCGCAATGCTAGCCTAGTGCCTGCCCTTACTCCAACACAGGACACAGCTTCTTAAGGGAGACTCTGATGAGCTTTATTTTACCTTGTATAAATAGTTCTAACTAAGCAATACCCCCTCCCAAATCACTTCTGGGTCAGGGCTGCAGGGAATAGCTGGGAGGGGGCAGGGTTCCCACCAATGAGGGAGCTGACTCAACGTGCCAACCTCAGCTGGCAGGGCGGAGGCGGGCAGAGAGCACATGGCAGGGGCTTGGGGGGGTGGGGAGTGAGTGCCAAGGGACCGCACTTACTTGGATGGGTGCAGTGCTGAAATGGATTTTCCGGCTGGGGACCGGCTCCTCCTCCTCCGAGAGTCCTGGGATCTCTACACACCCCGATTCTGGCTCATAGGGGGGCTCCCCATCTTCCTCCTCATCGTCCTCCTCTTCTTCCTCCTCCTCCTCTTCTTCCAGCCCACTCCCCCCAGAGTCCTCCCCAAGCCCACTGTAGGCGCTCACGTCCACTAAGTCCGCTTCGGAGAAGTCCTCCCTCTTGGACTCATCCCCTTCCTCCGGGGCCACGTCAGGCGCCCGGCTTCCTCCAGAGCCCCCTACTCCCCTCTCTGCGTCCCCTTCATCCTCCGGGGCAGCTGGAGCGCTCTGCTCCTCTGGGGGTCCGGCGGGGACTGCCACAGCCACGGCGCCGTTCTCTAGGGCCGCGTGGACTGTCACCTCAGCCTGGATCACCTCTCCAGCTGCTGCCTCGGCCTCTGATTCTCCGCTCTCCTCCACCTCCACCGGCTTAATCTTGCGCACCTCCCGGGGCTTGGGAGGAGGGCGGACCGGGGCCGAGCGCTGCAGCGGCTGCTGGGGCTGCCCCTGAGGCTGCTGCTGCTGCTGTCCCCCAGATCCCCGCTCCTTCTCGCTGGGCCCATCAGCCGACGGGGCGGGAGGTGTGGGCAGAAAAGCCCGAGACCTCTTGCTGACTAGCTTGGAGTTGAGCGGCGGCGCGCCGGGCCCCCGGTGGAGGCCAGACCTTAAGTCCGCCTTCTCGAAGACAGCACTCAGCTGGCTGACGGTCGGGGACACAGCGTCGGTGTCCAGCTTGTCCAGAGCCTCGGTGCTGCCGTTAAAGCGCACCACCACGTCTAGCTTCCGGTCCTGAAGGCTGGCCCGCTCCTGCCTCAGGAGCCGCCGAGTGGCGGCCTCCTTGTCGCCCCCTGGCCCGGCCGCCGCCCCGGCGGGGCTGCGCTCGAACAACTTCCTTGTCTCCTGCAGCCTGGACAGCGGCTGCGGCGGCAGCGCGGGCTGGGCCGGCTGCGCCGGCTTGGAGTCAAAGCGGCTCACCCGCTCCGACACGCTAGTGCCCAGCTTCAGCAGCGCGCTGTGGTCCACGTTCTCGTTGAGGCTGCTGGCCCGGGGCAGGGAGAGGCGCACCGAGCGCTCGGGCACCCTCGGAGGGGGCTCTGGGGGCCCGGCTCCCCCAGCCCCGCTGCTCCCCTCTCCCCAGCCACCCGGAGGCCCAGCAGTCCCCATCTGGAGGAACATGCTTTTGATCCTGTGGACGTTGGAGCCATATTTCTTATGATGGGGAACCTTCGGGGCCTCGTCTGCCCCCGGGGTATCGGACGGGGTTTTCAGGGCCTGGATTCCAGCCTCATAGGCGCTGCGGTGAGGGGAAGCGCTCCGAAGGGGGCCCCCGGGGCCGCGCGGCTCCGTCTTCATCATGATGGGGGGAGCCGGGTTCGCATCCCCCCTTTCTCTGCCCCTCCACCGAACAAGGGACCGGGTACTGTCCGGATCCCCTCCCAAAAACCCCTCCAAGCGGCTTGCCTGAGTCTG
>NC_058133.1:198986854-198994698 GCF_016433145.1 Gracilinanus agilis
CCGACCACAGCCGGAGCCCCCCTCCCTCCCTCCCCTCCCCTCCCCCCCGAACAAGCGGCAGGCGGAATCCGGTTCACATTGTAGGCGGCGGTGTCAGCGAGAGACAGGCAAGCAGGCAGTCAGTCCATCCCCCACCCGGGATGGCAGATTCGGATCTCTGGAGGCCGGGGGACCCCGGGAGCCATGGTCTTGCCTCGGAGCTCCTCGAGATTCTTATGCTGCTGTCACTGTTCCCTCGCACAGCTCCAGCTAGGTCTAGGCTCCGCTCCTCCTCGGTTCCGGCCTGCCTGCCTGCCTGCCTGCCTTGCCTGCCTGCCTGCCTGCCTGCCTGCCTGCCTGCTTCCCTCCCCCCCAACTCCCCTTTTCCTCTGTCTTTCTCTCCCTCTGCCACAGCCGCTGCTGCCTGAGAACTGAGCCGGTGCCCTTCTCTTCGCGGCCGCTGGGGGACGGGCCCTTCTGGGTCCTAAAGCGACAGGGGTTTCCGGGGACCTGGGCCCCAGCCTCCCCCTCACTGTGGAAACCTCTCTCCAGGCGACCAGGGCCAGTCACCAGTGGACCCGCCCCTTAAGCCCCCACCGCCGACACACCAATCAACTTCGAGCCTGTCCATTTCCAGCTCGAACTGATCCAGAGAACTGAACACAGCTTCTTCACCCCTTCAAGAAAGGGGGCACACTCTTCAACTTCTTCTTTTCAACTCTCCCCAAACTCAGAACTCTAGCTAGGGGTTGAGTAGGTCGGAAAGAATTGCTTTGGGGGAGTACCCCTATACGTCCAACTCTGGGATGGGATTGGGGAGAGGCGGAATAATTAAGAGGAAAATTAGACTAGATCTAGTCAGCCATCTGGATGGAAGGGACTACCTACAGACATGCCACTGATCTTTCGGGAGGCTGCAAAGTGGATACTGAGACTAAATGGGGGTCCAGTTCGTCTCCTTGATCCTTGGGGCTCTTGGAGTGGGCGTTTATCCAACAGAAATAATAGGTTCTGGGAAGTGAAGCCAAAAGGGCCCTGGAGGCTGGACATTTTCCCCTCCTTTGGCATTGTTTATTTTTTCCTTTACCTACAATGGTTGCTCCTAGGCGCTGGGCAAGGGGTTAACCCTCCTCCGCTCCATTCTTGTCTCTCCATCTCTACACCGTGACCCCAGAAGCAAAGAGAATTGAGATTCTGCTTTGAGAACAGCTCGGAGAACCCAAACCTTCAGTGAATGCCCCACCCCTAGGCTCCCAGATCAATGGAATAAGTCTCTCCACCTCGTTCCCAAAAAACCGGTGCCCCCTGCTTCATTTTCCTCAGATCCCAAAAAACGGGGTACACGGAGGACCCTAGGACCCAGAAGACAACTCAGGCACAAAGCCTCCCCCCCACTCGAGACTGCTTCCTGCATCTCTAGCCTTCCTGCCGCCCTCCCTCCTTCTCCGCCCCCCTTTCCCCTCTTCCCATCCTCCTCCTCCCCCTCCGCACTTCCCACACTCAGGCAGCTGGCCCTGTCCGCCTGGAGAGAAGGGGGGTAGTGGAATCATCCCAGGGATATAGGGCCCTCCAAGCCCTAAGGAAAACCCGATGGGTAGGGGGAGTCTAGGACCCTGGGGTCTAGACAGCTGGATCTTTGAGAATGAGGATGAGGGAAAGGTCTGGTAACTCGAGCACCGAAGCAGTTGACAGACAGGGCCGGAGCTAAAGGGTCTTTGGGGAGAAGCTAGTAGGAACAGAGCTCCAGACAGTAAGAAGACTCTGGAGTCCTGCCCCCTCGTCTGCACTATAACCCAACCCAGCCCAGCTAGTCCGGGGAGAGCGCGGCCCCGCACCCCATCTAAAGGAGGAGGTCCTCAGCGATTTTGGAAGGATAACTGGAAGGTTTCCGTTTCTCTGGTATGAGGAAGATTCATAGAATGGCAAAGCTGAAAAGGTACCTCACGGATCTCAGCACTACAGATTCACTTGCTGGATATGTGACCTCTGCCACATCGCTTAACCAATGAGCGATTTTCTCATCTGTACCATAACAATAATAATCACTGCCTCCCTCTTGGGGCTGTTACCACTACTTTGGGTTGTTGTGAGGAAAATACTTTGTAAACCTTCAGGCTCTCTTTTTTCCCCCTTTAGGGGCTATATTTAAATATAGAAAAACAATAGTAATAGTAATAATAATGATTGGTTTGGAGTTAGGAGAAACCTTAAAGGTGATCTAATCCAAGATCCACCCCCCCCCCCCCCCCCCCGCCTCACACTTAAAAAAAAAAAAATCCTTACTTTCTATCTTAGAATCAGAAGAAAAACTCAGCAACTGGGATTACATGACTTGCATAGGGTCACACAGCTAGAAGTATCTGAGGTCATATTTGAATTCAGGACTTCCTATCTCTAAGCTTGGCTCTCAATCCACTGAGCGACCTAGTTGCCTCCCTGCCCCCCCCCCTTTTTTAGTTTATTTGCTTTTAAACGCACATCTTGTGTCTTAAAACCAATGTATTGATTCTAAAGCCAAAAAGCTGTAAGCACTAGGCAATGAATTTTAAGTGACTTATCCAGGGTCAACAACTAAGAAGTATCAGAGGCTAGATTTAAATCCAGGAATTCTAATCCTGGCTTTCTATCCACTGAGCCACTAGTTGCCTCTCCCCTCCTCCCATTTTTTTTAACAGATAGGAAATTGAGTTCCAGACTAGATGACTTGACTTGTCTAAGGGAACATTGCTAGCAAGTGAATCTATTCATAGGATCTCTTTCAGCTCCGACTCCCATTCCTTCCCCAAATGGGCAGAAAATAGATCACCTAGGGACCAAGTTGGGATTTAAAATACTGATCCTCTGACTTCTATTTCCATTATGCTACTGATTTTCTTGGAGAAAGAATAGAAAGGTTTTGGACACTGGCTTTCCCTGAAGTCTGGCCCTTGCTAGATTCTAAGAAGATCAGGATTAGGGACAAATCTGAGGATACCTGTAAGAGGACCTACTTGAGCCCCAAAGTCTTCTAGCCTATTTCAACACATGGGCTTGAATAAAGACTCCTATAGTCTTGTATGTACTAGAGTTCTCTACTCATCATCTCCAATACCCAGAAGGTTTAATTATCTCAAATGTCTAAGTAGCTCTTCCTGGCTTCTGTAGAGATAGGGAAACTGATGCTCTGGGAGAGAGACAATAGAAAAGCTATTAAGTTGCTAGTTTCGATTAGCTTCCAATGCCAATATCTCTCCTTTCCTCCCCACCTTTCTCTCTTAGCTGGGGCTCAAAGTTGATACTGAATTTACCTAGATGCCTAGCTTTGACTTACCTAGCATGGGGTATCTTGGGGGCAAAGCCAAGTGAAGTGCTTTGGGATCTGGGATGAGGTGGAGATGTCTCATACTAAAGTGCTGACCAAATGAGGTCCTGAGTGGACCTGAACAGAATTAATCAAGAGAATTATTATTTAATGGGGCCCTGGTTTGTTGAGCTGCTTCCCTCCCTCTTCCTGCCCATCACATTCACAATTCCAAAAGAAGCTTTTAGGGAGAGTTAAGTGCTTTGCAATCACTTCTTCCCTAGGGTTGAGAAGGAACCTGGGTGGGGCAGGAATAACTGAAAGGGTGGTGATGGGAAGCCTAGAGGTCACTTTATCCCATCCCCTGCCTCAGATCCATACCTAAATCCTGATACTCCCCACCCACACCCCAGCCTAGTTAAAGATTCCCCAGGCCACCCTTCTGGGGGAGATATTTGTTGTCAGAGTTTTTTTGCTTCAAATAGGAAATTATTAATGTTCAAACTATTGCTTTTGTGGTAAGACCAGCCCATTTCTATTTGTTCAGCCTGAGAAGGAAGAGGGGAGCAGTACATCAGTCTTTCTTGCCATTGCTTCTTATTGTCATCTAATCTGTCCTTTCTCTTCTCTGGGAAATTTGTTTCCAAAACACACTTTTCTCCTGTTTATTTTGGTAAAGAAATTTTGGACAGTTGCCTTCATTTTACAGATGGGGAAACTGAGACTAAGAGAGATGAAGGTGAAGGCAGAGCCATCTCTATGGACAACTCACTCAGCACTTTGAAGCTCTATACCCATTGGTACTAAACATTGTGACTCAAGCATATAAGATGAGGAGGGAATGGAAGAAGCTTCTGCAATTGGTGCTCAAGGCCTGAAGATTTATGCTCACACACAATTTCCCCATAAGGCCTCCAGCCAACTGTTCCCAAGGCACAGAACCTCTCTCTGCTACTGGACACTCCCCTCAGGCTATGTGTTTGAATTTTGCTTCTTTTCTCCTCCAAAGACTACCCTTGATGTAGCCTAGTTTCTCCTGTGTATGACTGGCAGAAAGAAGGAGAACATAGCAGGGACCACCACCTGAGCCTTCAACTTCCCAAGTATTGTTCAGTTGTTTTTTCAGTCATTTCTGACTCTTTATGACCTTGAATGGGACTTTTTGGGGGCACAGATACTAGAGTGATTTGCCACTTCCTTCTCCAGCTCATTTGACTTGACAGATGAGGAAACTGAGGCAGAATTAAGTGACTTGCCTAAAGTTACACCACTAGTAGGTATCTAAGGCTAGATTTGAACTCTGAGAAAATGAGTCTCCCTGACTCCAGGCCCAGTGCATTATCCATTGTGCCACATAGCTTCCCTTTCCCAAGTATGGCCCTGAATAAGAGGCTAGACTCTTTCAAGGATTCATTCTCCTCCACTCATAAGCAGACACACACACACACACACACACACACACACACATCCCTTGACTTTCCCTGTTTCTAGTCTGCTAATCCTTAACCTTGGATAACCCCCAGCATCAGCCTTCTGTCACCCTATTCTAAGTCACCCAGCTTTTCCTGTCTGATTCCTATGGGGATTTTGCTTCCTTTTCTTACCCACTAAGGACATTTTTCCCTCTCTGTCCTCTTCCCTCATTTTTTTTTCCTTTGTAAAACCTCCCTTTTGTCTGTCTCATCCACTTCTATGACTTCAACTCTCATTGCTATAAGGATATCTAAATCTCTTTCCAGAGTCCTGATCTCTTTGAGCTCCAGTTCAGTGGTATGTCAGAACCAACTCATACCAGCTCCTGAGAATCAACTATTAACATTTTAGTGTGAGCATTTACACCTTGCAAATCAGCAAAGGAGGCAAATCAATGTTTGAGTTATTGTTTGTTATCTAGACTTAGGAAAATAATGGAGAGGGGCAGCTAGATGACTCAGTGGATAGAGAGCCAGGTCTGGAGAGAGGAGGTCCTGTGTTCAAATATAACCTTAGATACTTCTTAGCTGTGTGATCATGGGCAAATCACTTGATCCAAAGTGCCTAGCCCTTACTGTTTTTCTGTCTTGGAACTAATCATTGATTCCAAGATGGAAGGTGAGAGAGAGAGAGAGAGAGAGAGAGAGAGAGAGAGAGAGAGAGAGAGAGAAAGGAAGGAAGAGAGAGAAAGAGAGGAAGGAGGGAGAGAAGGAAGGAAGAAGAAAATAAAATGATGGAGAAAATGTTAATAATTCAGATTAAGCTTACAAGTGTGTCATTTGTATAGAATTTCGGTGGTGTGTTTTTTTTTTTAAACCCTTAACTTCTGTGTATTGACTTATAGGTGGAAGAGTGGTAAGGGTAGGCAATGGGGGTCAAGTGACTTGCCCAGGGTCACACAGCTGGGAAGTGTCTGAGGCCGGATTTGAACCTAGGACCTCCTGTCTCTAGGCCTGGCTCTCAATCCACTGAGCTACCCAGCTGCCCCCTGGTGTTTTTTTTTTTAATGGAAGAGTTAATTGTTAAACATTTGCCAGCAGAGTCCTGCATTAGCCCTATTCAAGTGCCTGCTAGACATTTCCATGTGGATTTAACATGTTCAAAATTGAACTCTTTGTTCTCTCCTCAAAACTTACTCTTTCTCCCAATAGCTTATTTCTCTTGATGGCATTACCATCCTCTGACATATATTTTTTGTTGTTTAGTCTATTAGTCATGTCCGGTTCTTTGTGCCCTGATTTGGGATTTTTTTGGCAAAGATTCTGGAATGGTTTGTTACTTCCTTCTCCAGCTCATTTGACAGATAACGAAATTGAGGTCAACAGGGTTAAGGGATATACCTAAGATCACACAGCTAGTAAGTATCATCATGAAAATGAGTATTCCTGACTCCAGGCCCATCATTCTGTCTTCTGTACCATCTGGCTGCCCTATATCTATAGCCAAACTCAAAACCAGATATTATCTTTTATTCTACCATTTATTTATTCCACCATTATTCAGGTCTTCATAACTTCTCACCTGGATTATTGTAACAGCCTCCTAGTCGCTCTCCTTGTCTCTAGTCTCTTTCACATAGTTCCTGCTATATAATCTTCCTAAGACACAGGTCTGACTTCATCACTCCCCTGTTTATACACCTTATATACCTTCTTTAATTCCCCTAGTCTGTCATTCAAGGTTCTATATATCCTGCCTCCATTTTTTCTGTCCATCCTTATTTCCCACTACTCTCTTTTATTCATGTTGGTTGATTGTTGTCCTTCATACTCAAAGAGGACCAAAATGACATTACTAGTGATGTTTGTTTGGCACAATAATTGGATTTAAGTAAGACAGAGTTGTTTTATTCTCTCTTCCACAGTCATTGACTCCAGTGGCAAGACAAAAATCAAGATGGCTGGTGATGGCCCAGGATGCAGTGGATGCCTTTGGCTTCTTCCATGTCTGACCAAGCTCTTCGGATGCTTTCATGGTCATTGGAAAAAATTGTTCTCATCCACTAATCCCACCATCAGGGAAATCTTCATATGCCTGGGGCAGACACCTCCTAACTCACAGATGGGTTGAAGGACTGTTGGTTACCACCTTGCCTAGATGGTGGCATGATCACTGCACTTGCTACAGCTTCTTGGAGCCACTGGTGAGAGCTGAGTGCCAGGTGGATACCCAAGGAGAAAAGTGGCCCTAAAAATAAGGGCTCGACAAGCCCCCACTAGGCACTAGTTCTCCCTAAACAGCCCTGTTCTCATGTACTTTGTACTCAAAAAAACAAAGGGAACTCATTCTTCTTCATTCTCTAACTGTCCCTTCCCACCTCCCTGCACCTTCTTCCCATTACTCCTCTACCCAGTCTATCAAAATCCCCTTTTACCAAGGCCCAGCCCTACCTAAAGCCTTTATTGATCTTCTAGGCTAGATGGAATCTCTCTTTCCTCAAATCTTTCTCTTCAAATCATTTTTTAAAAATCCTCACCTTTTGTCTTAGAATCAATACTGTATTGGTTCCAAGGCAGAAGAGCAGTAAGGGCTAGGCAATGAGGGTTAAGTGACTTGCCCAGGATCACACAGCTAGGAAGTGTCTGAGGTCAAATTTGAACCCAGGACCTCCTGTCTCTAGGCCTGGCTCTCTATCCACTGAGCCACCAGCTTCCTCCTCTTCATTTCTTAATTAAATTAAATTTATTTTCACTTAAGCATTTATTTTTAATTCCTCCCACCTTCCCTCATTACACTGGAAAAAAGGAAAACAAAACTCTTGTAACAAATATGCAAAGACAAATAAAATAAATTCCTTCCATTGCCTCTATCTGAAAATCGGTGAAGGAAGGGAAGCAGGGGGTACAGCTAGGTGGCTTACTGGATTGGAAGTCAGGCCTAGAAACAGGAGGTCCCGACTTCAAATATTACTTCAGACACTTCCTTGCTGTTTGACCCTAGGCCAGTCACTTAACCCCTATTGTCTAGTCCTTACTGCTCTTGTACCTTGGAAGTAATACCCAGTATTTAGATTTTAAGATGGAAGGCAAAGGGGAAGATAGAAGGAAAGAAAGAAAGAAAGAAAGAAAGAAAGAAAGAAAGAAAGAAAGAAAGAAAGAAAGAAAGAAAGAAA
>NC_058133.1:198994755-199002073 GCF_016433145.1 Gracilinanus agilis
AAGGAAGGAAGGAAGGAAGGAAGGAAGGAAGGAAGGAAGGAAGGAAGGAAGGAAGGAAAGAAGAAAATGTTTCTCCTGCATGTTTCATCCCTTACTTCTGTGTGAGGAGGTAGGGAGATGTCATCATCTTCAACCTTCCAGAGTCTTCCTTAGATATTCAATCCTGCCTTGTTAAACCTCTCCAAATGTACTCTATCACATTCTAATGAATATTGTAGTGGTCTGTGCACATTTTTCATTTTTCCCCCCTAGTACCATATAGATTATAAAGGGATAAAACATTTATTAAGCACCTACTATGTGCCAGTCCTTGAGCTAAGGACTTTTTTAAACTCTTGCTTTCTATCTTAGTAACAACTCTAAGACAAAGGCAAAGGCTAGGCAAAAGGAGTTATAGTGACTTTCCTAGGTAACACACCAGGGAAGTGTCTGAGGCCATATTTGAACCCAGAACCTCTAGACTTCAGCCCTGGTGCTCTATCCACTATGCTATGCTCTATCCACCTAGCTGCCCTCCCCACCCCCATCCAAAGGGATTTTCCCAAATATTATCTTATTTGATATTTTCAATAATTGTGGGAGGTGGGAGCTATTATTATTCTTATTTTACAGTTGAGGAAATTAAGGCAGACAGAGGTGAAGTGACTTGGCTAGATCACACAAATAGTCAGTGTCTGAAGTCAGATTTGAATTGAGGTCCTCCTGAGTCTAGGTCCAGGACTCTGTCTACTGTGCCACTTAACTGAATCTAAAAGGATTGCCTTTTTTACCTTGATGTCCGGTACCACAAAGTTCATTCATTCATGTGGGAGAGAGGGCTCAATGGACTCATGATTCGTTGATATGGGGAAAATGCCAGTGTGGAAACTCCTATTCCTGCTATGGATGGGATCTCCAGCTCACAAGAGTCCACATATCTGGGGAAGGACTTGAAGGCAAATCTTCCTGTCCCCGAAGGCAGCTCTCTATCCACTATACCACCTTGCCTCTCATTTTGTACGTTATATTGTTCATTCATTTCAGGCATGTCCGACTCTTCATGATCCCATTGCGAGTTTTCTTAGCAGAGATACTGGAGTGGTTTGCCATGTCCTTCTCCAGCTCACTTTACAGGTAAGAAAACTGAGGCAAAGAGGAGAGCTATATAACTACAAAGTGTCTGAGGTTGGTTTTGAATTCTGATCTTCCTGATTTCAGACTTGGAACTTTACTTTGCCATCTAGCTGCCCCATTTTGCACATAGTGGGACCTCAACAAATGTTTGGGGCATCAGGATTTGGATTGAGACTCAAACTCAGGACTATTGTCTCCCCTTTCTCCCTGTATCAGTATACTTTTTACCAGTCTCCCCTTCCCATTCAGCTTTTTGTTGCCACCAGCAGTACCCCTTTTGGGAGAAGAGAATCCAAACTCCAAACCCTGCCAGGTACTTCTCTCAGTGGGAGATGTGCTTTGTGGATTTGGGGTGGGGTTCCCCTGCTGGATCCCATCTCCTAGTATGAGGATGAGCTTATGGGAGTCTCCTGGCTTTGTCCTTCCTCTCCTGTGTGCTGGACGCCACTCATTTCATTTCTTTCTTTTTTTTTTTTAAACCCTAACCTTTCATCTTAGAATCAATACTAAGTATCAGTTCAAAGGACGAAGAGCAGTAAGGGCTAACAATGGAGGTTAAGTGACTTGTCCAAGATCATACAGCTAGGAAGAATCTGAGACCAGATTGGAACCAAGACCTCCTGTCTCCAGGCTTGTCTCTATCCACTGATCCACCCAACTGCCCCGGTTTCCTCTGTAAAATGAGGAGGGTGAGGGGATTGGATTGGGTGATCTCTGAGGTCCCTTCTGACACTAAAATCATGCTGGCTGCTTAGTTGGTTGGTCTGTCTAGAATCACAGAACTGGAAGGGGCCTTAGTGATTATCTCATCCAACCCTTTTATTTTATATGTGAATGCGCCTGTCTGTGTCTCCAACTGGGAATGTGTGTTTATGTCTGAGTGTTCCTCTTAACCTCTGTCTGAGACAGAAGGGTAGCTGGGAGTGTGTGTGCGCCTCCCCCTGGGTAAATGAGTGTGTCCAGAAGGGTTGGAGTCTGTGTAGGAGCAAGTGAGCTTCTTGTTGTTGTTTAGTCCCGTCCGACTCTTCCTGACCCCATTTGGGGTTTTCCTGGCAAAGATACTGGAGTGGTTTTACCATTTCCGTCTCCAGCTCGTCTTACTATGAGGAACTGAGAAAAACAGGGTGAAGTACCTTGCCAAGGGTCACACAGCTGGTAAGTGTCTGAAGCCGGATTTGAACTAAGGAAGAGGAGTCCAAGCCCAGCTCCCATCTACTGCACCACCTAGCTGCTCTTAAAATAGCACTAAGGGGGCAGCTAGGTGGCTCAGTAGATTGAGACTAGGATCTGGCCTCAGACACTTCCCAGCTGTGTGACCCTGGACAAGTCCCTTAACCCCCATTGCCTAGCCCTTACCATTCTTCTGCTTTAGAACCAATACACAGTCTTGATTCTAAGATGGGTGGTAAGGGTTTGTTTGTTTTTTAACTGCACTAAGACTTTTGGGATCCCTGATATTTAATTTGGGACCTTGGGTTCTTTCTGAATTATTTGTGAAATTCAGGGCTTAGCAAATATGGGACTAAATTTGGCTTTCACAGTGACCTGAGCTCACATCCCTGTTACTAGCTGTGTGACTCTGGGCTAATCACTTAACTCTGCTGAGCCCTGTTTCTTCATCTGTAAAAATGGGGAGGATAATAATATCTGTCATGCCTACCCCCACAGGCTTGACGTGAAGCGTGTGTGAGATAATGGATCATTTTGTGAACCTGGAAGGGCGATGTAAATCTCAGCTATTATTATCACCCATTAAGTGGCCCCACTTAGAGGCCATTGGTCAGCTCTCAAAGCTGATGCCTCTCCATCCATCAGTGCCTGGAATTCTTTTAAATGCTCAGGGCTTTCTGAAGGGGACAGAACTCTAGGTAAAGGGATCAGACAGACAGCTTCACTTCTCAGCCATTCTTAACATTAGAACACAGAATCCTACACTTCCTTGGCACCCAGGACCTTGGGTCCATTTAGCCCAGAGGCAGGGGGATATCTACATTGGATATCCCAACTCTTTCTGCCTCGATAACCTCTGTTCTCTCTCCTGCTTTCATTTCTGGTATGATAACCATCTCCTCCTCATTCCATTTCCCTCATCCCAAGATCGGACATATTTGTAATATATGCATGTATATAAATGATGTATTTATACTCACAGATATGACAGTCACATCATATATCTGTCCTAGGAGAAAAGAGGAGTTATATATATTTGTAGAAGTTCTTGGGGGGCTGGTCAGTGAAGAAAAGAGAAGAGATTTCTCTAAATCTTCCCTTGCTTATTGCTTAAAAAGAAAGTCTATATTTAGCTGGGCTTAGAGGGACTGTAAAGATGTATTTTGCAAGGCGCAGGCAGCGATCGTCAGGCGTGGGAGCCCCAGAGATACGGAGGGAGGTTGTGGAAAAAATTAAAATGTAGCGATCCTTCCTTGAGTCGGCATTTTCTAAGAACTCACACTCTTTTTTCATCTCCTCCCAAACTGTTAATACATATTTTCATATATCACTGGTGATATAGTGGAAAGATCTTGGACTTGGGAGCTGAAAGCTCTGGATTCTAGTCCTGTCTTTGACACATTCTAGTTGCATGAATGAGTAAAGCAATCGATCTTTCTAAGCCTCAGTTTTCTTATCTATAAAATGAAGATTAGAATATTTGCACTAACTACCTCATAAGGTTATAAAAGAAAATATTTAGTCCTGAATATTGTAATTGAAAGAGTAGGGAAGAGAAATTCAACCTTGGTCCTCATCTCAATGTCTAATAACCATAACCAGCCTCTTCCAAGAAGCCTTTGGTGAATATTTGCACTTACCTATCTCATAGAGTTCTGTAGAATTATTGGAAATGAGGAAATAGAGATTAGAAATTACTTTCCTGGCAGCAACCCTGAAGGGTAAGTAGGGTAAGTATTAATAAGATCTGTGGCCCAGCACCCTGAGCTCTGGGTTTATACAGACTGGGTCCAATCTTAGGGCATCTCTGCCATATCCAACACTCTTTGACTCATTTCTCTTCTTACTCCCAATCAGAACTGCCTCTGGGAAATCTCATATTATTGCCCATGTTTAGACTTCCAAGAGACATTAGGATTAAAAGGGTTTTTGGCCCCCTTGCAAGCATTCAAGGACTGGCCTGCACCCATTATACTCATTTTACCCTGAATACTTGTCTAGAGTTTGCTATAGGAGCTATATTCTAGCTATGTTTTGAGATTTCCAGAGGCAATTCTGGGCAAGGGCAAAATGAACCAAAGTAAATTTTGGGGTGGGGAGGGAGGAAATGTCCAGAGATCAAACCTCATTCATTCTTTTAATATTCTTTTTAATTTATCTTTCAATTACACATAGAAACAATTTTAACAATTGTCATCTGTCATTTTGCAATCCAAATTCTCTCCCTCTGTCCTTTTTCTTCCCCCTTTGCAGATGATAAATAGTCTGACATAGTTTTTACCAGTGCTATCATGTAATACATAATTCCATATTCCTCATGCCATGAAAGAAGACACATTACACATATGAGAAAAAACTCATGAAGGAAATAAAGTGATAAATGGTATGTCTGGATCGGCTGTGGGTAGCATTTTTTCAACAGAATCCCTTGGATTTTGGAACCTTGTATTGCTGATAATAGTTTAGTCCTTCACAGTTGATCATTGTACAATACTTCTGTTGCAGTATGTTGTGTTCTCTTGGCTCTGCTCATTCTGCTTTGTATCAGTTCATACAAGTCTTCCCAGGTTTTTCTGAACTTATCCTGTTCATAATTTCTTATGGCGCAGTATTATTTCATTACAACCATCTACCACAACTGGTTCAGCCATTCCCTAACTGATGGGCATTCTCCTCAGTTTCCAATTCTTTGCCACTACTCATTCATTCTTCCATGAGAAGAAGAGGAGGTATTAGTTACAATACCAGGACTTGAAGTGCTAAACCACAGGTTACATTATAATCCCCATTATAATGAGAAGATGGAGTTTCAAAAAAAGTGAAATAACTTTTCTAAGGTCTCAGAACTATTCATTATTGAAGCTGATTCGGAATCCTCTGATTCAGAATCCAGTGTTCCAGCTACTATGCCATACTGTCTCTTAAAGGACACTATTTTCACTCTCCTACAAAAGAAGGTTTATACCCTCAGGTGGAGCTCAAATCCCACAAACAGTGGCTTAAGAAGCCAGTGCCTATATCATGAAACTACCATGACAGTCATGATTAATATCATTATTCTAGCTCACTGGTCACTTTTCTGTGTCCCTCTGATACACATTGACAGAAGGATGATCTTGGTACTAAGGTTACATTTTTGTGGAAGGAGAGGCAACATGCTATAGTAGAAACTTTGCTGCATCTGGTATTGGGAAAGCTCTAATCCAAATCCCACCTCCAATACTAAGTGTGGGACCAAGAGTGGGACATTTGACCTCTCCAAACCTCAGTTTTCTCCTCCGTAAAATGAGGCTAAGAATCCTGATAATACCTACCTGCCAAAGGGCAGCTGGGTAGCTCAGTGGATTGAAAGTCAGGCCTAGAGAAGGGAGGTCCTAGGTTCAAATCTGACCTCAGACACTTCCCAGTTGTGTGACCCTGGGTAAGTAACTTGACCCCCATTGCCCACCCTTACCACTCTTCCACCTAGGAGCCAATACACAGAAGTTAAGGGTTAAAAAAAAAATACCTACCTGTCTGGGTTGAGGTGGAATTCAAATGAATAATGAATATGAAATTCTTCCCCAACTTTGACATGCCTGATAAATATCAATTATTATTAAGTATAGGAATAGGGATGAGACCTATAGTTTCACTGGTATGATAAGTTTCCTCTCCAATAAAAGCAGAACACCTTCTCTGCTATGAACAGTCTTAGAGAGTGCCTAGAGAACCAGGAGATTATATCACTCAGCCAGGTGGAATGGATCAGAGGCAGGATTTGAATCCAGATCTTCTTGGCACCAAGTACAGCTCTTCAAACACTCATCCACACTGCCTTATCATCATGATTATATTTTTCTGTTAGTGCTTTGCTTCATGCCCAAAGAGAAGTTCTATGAGAATAGCAACCATGTCTTATACAGTTTTGTTCCTTGCTCTGTGCTATGCACACAGTAGGTGTTTAATAAATATGTCATTCGTTTAAATGGATAGCTAGTTGGTGCAATGGATAAAGTGCTGGGCTTGGAGTCAGGAAGACCTGAGTTCAAATCCAGACTCAGATACTAGCAGCATGACTCTAGGCAAGTCACTTAACACTGTTTAAATTTCCTCATCTATAAAATGAGCTAGAAAAGAAAATGGCAAACCTCTTCAGTATATTTGCTGAGAAAATCCCCAAAATGAGTTACAGAGTCAAATATGATGGAAAAATGACTTAACAGCAACAACAATTTGATTAAACATTCTGGTCTAGAACCTAAATCACCTGGGGACATTCAAGGCACATCAGCTGAGCTGGGGGTTGGGAAACATTTCCCTTCCCTGGTTCCTTAAGGAAGCTGAAAGCTCCCTGCCTGACCCTGGTTTCCCAAAGTAGTTTTCTTTTCCTTTGGGAATGAAGTGGCGCAGGATGTCCCTGAAACATAAGAGGCTGGGTGGGAGCGGAAAGGTAAAGAGGCACAACATCCAATGGAAAGGTCTGGAGAGGTCATTTCATCCATTCTCCTGCCTCTGAATTCAGATTCCCTAGATAACATTCTCTGGATACTGGTTGCCTGAATCTGTCTAGCGCAGGCGTAGATCTCCAGTAAGAGTGGGTACAGATCCCCTCTGGTGGCAGATGGGCGCCATCACAAGCTCAGCTGGTTCATTTAAATGTGTAAGGGGAAGAGACTCGGAAGATAGATTCAAAAGAATGCAACGATGGAGACATACAATTGAGGAGATAGCTATAAAGAGACAGATTTGGGAAACCCAATACAAAGCAGATCCAGAAATGGAGAGATGGGTACAGGAGAAATAAAGAGTAGAAAACATAGGTACAGAAAGACAGTGTTGGGGAAACTTCCCTTCCCTTCCCTTCCTTTCTTTTCCCTCTTCCCTTCTCTTCCCTTTTCCATTCCCTTTCCTTCCCTTTTCCCTTCACTTCCCTTGCCTTCCCTTCCTTTTTCCCTTCCCTTTCCTTCCCTTCCCTCTTCCCTTCCCTTCCTTTCCCTCTTCCCTTCCCTTCCCTTCCCTCTTCCCTTCCCTTCCTTCTTCCCTTCCCTTCCCT
>NC_058133.1:199026881-199059001 GCF_016433145.1 Gracilinanus agilis
AGCTCACACCTGTCTGTCACACACACTCCCACATTCATAGGGCACATCTTAGGTGCCTGATAAATATTTATTCACTACGCTCTCTCTCCCCCTCTTTCCCCCCCTCTCTTCTCCCCTTTCCTCCTCTCCTCTCCCCCTCTTCTCTTCCTTTTCCTCTCTCTCTCTCTCTCTCTCTCTCTCTCTCTCTCTCTCTCTCTCTCACACACACACATACATACACAGAGATGTGTATGTTTCCATTCAACCATTTTAGACATAGTCACAGATGCCTGATATACCTTGTATATACTTGTATATAAGGGTGTAGTTACTCCCTTAGAGTCAGACACGCACAGTAGCCACAGAACAGACATCTCTCACGTTTTCTTGTGCCCAATCACACACACAGTTGGACACAATCTCACAGACTCTGGTGCCTGTTTGAGCACACTCTCATAGATGACACACATCACAGTTATAAACACATTCAGATGTTCTCATACACACACACACACACACACACACACACACACACACACACACACGTACTCCAATTCCTCCCCCTTCCACAGTCTAACTGAGGGAGTCCCACATGTGGGACCATCCCATCCCATCCCCCTACCCTTATCCTCCTCTAATCCAGAGCTTGATGATTCCAGTCCTTCTCGCTAGATTCAAAGAAACCACTTGGTCTCACCAAACCCAGGGCTCTGGGTGCCCTTGGGAAGGGTCTAGAGCCATGGAAAAGGCAGGATGGAGAGAAGAAGGAAGCCAATTCTATCTCTGCCTTTGGAAATCCCAGTTGGAGACCGTCTGAATCCGGCAAGGCTGGGGCGAGGACAGGAGGGAGGTAGAGGCTTGGAGGGCTGGGAGGTAGATCCCTGAGCTGCAAGACAGAGGGAAGGAACTTGGGAATGCATTCAATGCATCCTCCCCTTCCTGGAAAGCTGTGAGATTTAGACTTCATGCCCCAATCTTGGGAAAATCAGGATCCTGCTTCCAGAGACGACAAGGACATTTCAATCTCCCTCCAGAACAGAGAAGGGCAGGAGAAGCAAGGAGAGGCAGCAAGGTGCCTGGAGGCAGAGGGGTCAGAGGCATGGGCAGGGTCTGGGGGAACAGGGCCCCTCGCAGCTCTATTTAGAGCAGCTGTGATGTCAGCAGGAAGAAGGGAGGGAGGGCTGGAGCCAGGGATGCCTTTACAATGATCCCTTTGTCCCTGGCCCCAGCCAGCCCTGGCTACCCAAATTGTAGATGTATCACAAAACGCAAACTCCCACCTTCACATTCAAACTTCCAGGCTATGTGCACTCACATGTGTGTGAACTCATCTACATGCACACCTTTTCACACCTCCCTGGGTCTCTCACACATGCTCTTTTTGTATCCCTTTACCTTTCCCCCACCCAACAAAAATATCTTCCCTAAACATGAAGTCGGGCACCTCAGTGGATAGAGTATGGCGGGCCCTAGAATCAGAAAGATTCATCTTCCTGAGTTCAAATCTGGCCTCGGACATTTATTAGCTGTGTGACTCTGGGCATGCCACCCTGTCAGCCTCAGTTTCCCCAAGTGAGCTGGAGAAAGAAATGGCGACCACTCCAGTGTCTTTGCCAAGAAAACCCCAAATGGGGTCATGAAGGATTGGCTGGGATTGAAGGACAACAAAGGCACAGCTAGGTGGCAGAGTGGACAGTTTCTGGGCCAGAACTTTCTCTTGGGAAGGCTCTCATTGATCCATTTGGCCCATGGATCTTCCAGACGGAAGCCTTTGTGGTTCCCAGGGATGTTGCTGAGATAGTTGTGGTCTAATGTGACTCCTCTGAACCCCGAGGAAAAATGAAGCTTTACCTCCTTGGTTCTGGCAGGCTCCAGGGCTCTAGAGGCTCCTCTGCTTTTGACTTGACTGTTGTGGATTTACCTATGAGTTGAGTCTCATATTACATGCAATCCCGAGGGGCAACGTGATATAATAGGAAGACCCCTTGCCTGGGCATGGCACTCACTAAATGTGTGTCCCATGACAAGTTACTTCTCATTTCCTGAGTCTCGATTTAACTATCTCTAAAAAGGGTATAATTGCAATCTCACTGGTTTGTTGTGAGGAAAGCCTAAAATGATTAAACTTTAAAATTATGTTTTGTTATCCTGGCAGCTAGGGGACATAATGTACAGGGTGCCAGGCCTGGAGTCAGGAAGATGAGTTCAAATTCTAAAATCAGACATTAATTTACTCTCTATATGACCCTGGTCAAGTCACTTAACCTCTGTCCACCTCAGTTTTCTCATCTGTAAAATAGAATAATAATGACCCTTCCTTCCTAGGGTTGTTGTGAGGAGCAAATGAGATATTGTAAAGCACTTAGCATAGTGCCTGGCACATAGTAGGGGGTAATAAATGCTTGTTTCTTCCTAATTCTACTCTCTCCTCTGCTTCCCTTTCCCTGTTGTGTGTTCTTAACAAGGAAACGGACTAGAGAGAAGGTCCAGATGCTTGATACTTAGTCATAGCAATAATTAATAATCATTGATATATACAGTGGAAAAAAGCATTGAATCTGGAGTCAGGGACTGAGTTCAAATCCTGCCTCTGACACACATTGCCTGTGTGAATTTAGACAAATCACAACCTCTTAGGAACCTTGGTTTCCTCATCTATAAAATAAGATTATCTTCTCACTTGATCTCTGAGATCCCCTCTAAATCTACCCTTTTAATCTATTCTAATAGGATAAATTTAATTATCTTGATTAGATTAGCATGACCAAAGATTTTTTTTTTAACCCTCACCTTCTGTCTTAGAATCAATACTATGTATTGGTTCCAAGGCAAAAGAGTGGTAAGGGACAGGCATTGGGCATTAAGTGACTTATCCAGGGTCACACCGCTAGGTGTGCCTAGTCTGAGGTCAGATTTAAACCCAGGACCTTCCATCTCTAGGCCTGGCTCTCAATCCACTGAGCCATCCATTTGTTCCTCACCATAAGATTTTAACTGAGTTTTGCTTATGTCCTTGGGAGAAAAGCAGGAGGTCGATCTATGGCTTTCTTCCTTTTTAAAATGTAGGTCAGTGTAGTTAGTAGCACAGTATGTAAAGCACCGGGCCAGGAGTCAGGATGACCTGGGTTCAAATTTGGCCTTAGACTAGACACACCTAGCTGTGTGATCCAGGGCAAGTCACTTAACCTCAATTGCCTAGCCTTTGCTGCTCTTCTTAGCATTTGACACGAAGACAGAAGGGAAGAGCTTAGAAAAACAAAATCCTCAGATTGGGAGACAGAATTAAGGAGTGGGCTGGCTATGGTGACATCAGGAAGGGCTGGGACTTAGGGGCTGCTTAGAAGATATCTGGTTCCAATTGAGATTGAGTCCAGGTCGGCCCCTGCCTCAGCCCTGTTGCTCTCCTTTCCCTCTCTTCGCCTCCTTCCCCTCCCTTTCCCTTGGCTCCATCCTTAGCCTGTGAAGCTGGCTTCTAGTTCCCTAGAACTGCTCCCTTAGGTCCAGTTTACTTGAGGAAGCTACCATTTGCTTTCTGAAGGCATGACCTCCTTCTTGTAAGTGTTGGTTTGGTTGACCATTGAGGCTTCTTTGTTTTTAAACCCTTACCTTCTGCCTTAGAATCAATACTAAGTATCAGTTCCAGGAGAGAAGAATGATAAGGACTAGGCAATTGGAGTAAAGTGACTTGTCCAGGGTCACATAGCTAGAAAATGTCTGAGGCTAGATTTGAACCAAGGATCTGTTATCTCCAGGTCTGGCTGTCTATCCAATAAGTCAACTAGAATGATAGAGCTCCAGGATTGAATGATCCTCTGGGTGCCTCAGGTCATTTTTCCAAGCAAGCAAAATTTTGTGATCCAAGGTTCTCCCCTGAGTGAGATCTCATGGTGTAAAAGTGAAATTTGGGAAATGTATCAAACTACATTTCCCGTGGTCCAACGGGTTTCCGTTAACGGTCTTTGGGGGCATGGGGAGGTCTACGTCGACGCAGAGAGGGTTTAAATCTCCTGGGTTAGGAGGGAGTGGCCTCTTTTTCGAGTAGGCGCTTCCAGGAAACAGGAGACAGTAATGAGGTGGCAGCAGTTTTGAATGCTTACAAGCGCGTGGTCTAATGATTTTATCTATAAACATGGCTTTAATTAAAATACTAATTTATATATTTATACAAGCCTTTATCATTTTTAATATTAATAATGGTGTGACCTTAGATGGGTCACTTTCTCTTCCTGGGCTTCAATCTGATCCTCTGTAAAAGAGGAGCTAGACCAACTCTCTATTCACTTTGATATTTTGGACTTGGGATCTAGAATAGGACTGCAGATCTACCTAGGAAACTCCCTGAGGTTAGCTTAGATCAGGCTCCCTGAACCAAATGTAAGGGGTTAAGGCAGTGATTCCCAAGGTGGGCGCCACCGCCCCCTGGTGGGTGCTGCAGTGATTCAGGAGGTGGCGATGGCCACACTTTTTTTGTATTACATTCTTTTCTGAGTTCAATAAATAGTTTCATAATTTCCAGGGGGCTAAGTAATATTTTTTCTGGAAAGGGGGTGGTAGGCCAAAAAAGTTTGGGAACCACTGGGTTAAGGAATGAGTAATGAGGGAGTACTTCTTTGCTGTCACTCTGGAAACTAGATTAAGAGCTGGGAGAAAAACAGATGATTGGGACAAATCTGGGAAGGGGAGAGACAGAGACAGAGATAGAGATAGAGAGACAGAGAAAGAGGAAGAGAGAGGGAGGGAGAGGAGAAAGGAGAAAGATTCAAGGGAAGAAAAAAAAGGTCAGTCAAAATTGAAGAGAATGGGGACAAGAAGGGAGAGGAGATTGGAAAGGAAAGCAAGCAGGTGGAAGTATTGTCAAGATGAGGCTGAGGGCCTTTTCACACCAGTGAGTCTGGAATTCGAGGCTATAAAGGAACACTTGTATACTTCTGAACCTGATGGTTGCTGATAACACAAGTGTTCTTAGTCTCATTCTTTTGCTTTGTAAGGGCTCTCAAGATCTTGGAAGTGAATGGCCCTTCTCTCTCTCCTAGAATTGTGTCTTTTCTGAATCTTTCCTTAATAAGATTGGCAGCTCCCTGAGGACAGACACTGTGTCTCTTTCTCCCATCTGATTCGGAACTCCCTAAGTGTAGGGACTGTCTCTTTCTTATCAGATTGGGAGGTCTCTTCTCCTCACCCACTAAGTTATCTATTTCCTTTGCATCTCCTCCTTTCAGCTAAAGGGAATGCTTAATACATGTTGACCTATGACAGCCTCAAAGAAAAACAGTCATAGAAAGAGAAAGAAAAAGGAGTGGACAGGCTCTAAGATTTTGGCCTAGGATTATTCTATTCCACTGCTGTTTCTTTTTTCTGGGAATGGATTTCTGTTTCCCACTTTCCTCCCTGGCTCCATCATGGAGACCCTTAGGCTCCTGAAGATAAGAAAGTGCCCTGCTCTCGCTTCTAATCCCCCTTCTCTTTCTCTTCCCACCCCAAGTTCCAAGAAAGCTTCTCTCTATTCCTGACCTACCTCACCCAAGCCAAACTACTTCCTCCCTTCCTCCTCCTCAGGGAGCACTCTCATTCTTAATTAAATCCTGGCTCTAACCCTTCCTTTGTCTTCCAATCTCCACAGTCCTCGGTCCACAGAACAAACATGAAGAAGATGAAGAAGAGAGCTTTCTTAGTTGGCTCAGGAAAGAGAGAAGGGACACTTGGGAGGCAAAGTGTTGGGAGAGAAGAAAGTTTGGGAGAGGAGGAGGAGGAGAAGGAGGAGGCTTAGAGGTAAAGGAATTGAAAGTTGGAAAGAAAGACTGAGCCAGAGAAAAAGAAGGTTGGGGGAGGGGGAGGGAAGATAACTAGAGGAGAATAGAGGGAACAGAATGTGAGTGGGAGGGAAGAAGAAAAGGAAGAAAATAGAGAAAAAACCCCCAATCCCTCCAGACCCTCCTGTGAAACCTTCCCCTATCCCAAAGACAGAAAACATCAGGCCACTACAGATGTGTTCGGGTCATTTTCACATGCTTTATTCCAGCAGTCAAAATAATTAAAAACATCTCAAATTATTATACATATACAAAATAGGTACAGAATCCTTTGGTTCCTCACACTCCCTAGGGGGGAAAACTGCCTCTTGGGTAGAAAAGTTGTGCTTTGAAACCCAAAGAGAGAAGATGGCAAGAAAGGCATGGGAGGGGCAGAATGGAAGGAGTTGGGAAAGCTGGAGGAACAACAGAGGGTTTCAGAGCAAGAGGGGAAGTTGGTGGCCAAGAAGAGGGAGGTGAGCAGGAGGCATGAAAAGGGGCAGAGGAGCAAGATGGAGAAAACAAGAGGGGGGAAAATATTCAAAAGGAAAGTTGAATCCACCTGCTGGTGAAGACAGGATGAAAAGTCAGCTTTGGTTCAGATCTCAAGCCTGCTTCTTTTATTCCCTTTTTAAATAGCACCTTTAGAAAATTCACAAGAGTCCCCATGAGCCAAGAACAAACAATTTTTTTAAAAGCTTAGAAAAGAAAGAGGAATGTTAAACAGAAAGGGGGAAAACTCTTTAGCATGTGGGGGGAAGAGATCTCAATTTCTATAGCACCAGTGATCCCCAATCCCCTACCCCCACCCCCACCTTGGAAAACCAGTTGGCTGTCTATTCTTGCCTGGTTTTCCTATCCCCAGCATGTCTAGGAGCAAAGGAAACGAAAATTTAGCACCTTTGATTAAAGCAGGGGGAGCCTCGGAAGGAGGAGGGGTTCCCCCTCTTTGCCCTAGGTCCCCCATTCCAAGCCCCCACAATGTTGCCCTGGTTGGCATGAAAAAAGACAAGTACGAGGTAGTCTTTCAACAACAGAAATATACATGGAATGAACAATCTCTCAGACCCAGCCCCATTTCTGGTGTGTGAGGCAGATATGGAAGGTGCCTAGAGGGAATGGGATTGGGGATTCCCAAATCAGATGGTTCCACTTCACCGTCCCTCCACCCCTCCCTCTTTCCGATCCTCCCCTAGACTTGGCAGGCAGGCAGAGTAATCTCATAGAACAACTCCAAGCCCCAAAAGTCCCCCTCCAATGGGGTCCCTCACACACATGCCCCCTTCAAAAAGAAGAGTGCAGTACAGAGGCTTGCATTCAGATAGTACATCTTCCTTTGCAGTGGTATTGAGAAAAGAGACCAGCAGAGAAGCTGAGTCTGGGACCCCATCTCCCCATCCCCCTTGGAGGGGACTGTGAGGGGAGGAGTGGGAGGCTGGCATGGAGAGAGGGTGGGGTCAAGGCTGAAGACACTTGGATGTTGGAGCATCTGTTCTCTTGTTGCCAGGAAGACCACGGCTTGGCCCAGCATTTCCTGGGACGTGGGGGAGACTTGCATTGCAGGGAGGCTGTGGGGGAGAAGTCCCCAAGGGGAAGAGGTGGAGAAGGGAACAGAATGGCAAAAGCTGGGGCATCTGTAAGCCCAGTGGGCTAAAAAAGACTTACCCCCACATCGGTCTTCAAGCAAGTGGACCAAGTTCCTTTTTTTTTAAAAAGTTATTTATTTATTCTTTTTTGAAAGATTTAATGCTTTTGGTTCAATTTTGGTTTTTTTGGGTCAGATTTGGTTTGTCAGAGACGAAAACTAAGTTTCGAGAGATGAACGGAAAGGAAAAAAAAAATTTCCAAAGTCCATGTGAAATTTTCTCCTTTTTTTGGCTTTTTTTTTTGTTCTGTTGGGTTGTTTTTGTTTTTTTTTTCTGGGATCAGAGGGAAGGAAGATGGGTGGGAGGGAGCCAGTAGGGAAAGGGGAGAGTTTACAGGAAGCAGACGGGACCCACGTCGAAGCCAAATTCCTGGTTGGGGGCGCCAATGTCCATGGGGGCCACATCGATGATGGGCAGGCGGGAGGTTTTGGTGGTCTTGTATTCGATGACTGTCTTGCCCCAGTTTCCAGTGTGACTCTTTGGGAAATGGAAGAGGGACAAAAGGAATTAGGTGGTGTCTTTTTTATTTATTTTTTGAATTCTTACCTTCTGTTTTTGTTGTGTTGGTTTTTTTTAAAACCCACACCTTCTGTCTTGGAATCAGTATTGTGTATTGGTTCCAAGGCAGAAGAGTGATAAGGGCTAGGCATTGGGGATGAAGTGACTTGCCCAGGGTCACACCACTGGGAAGTTTCTGAGGCCAGATTCTACCTTCTGTTTTAGTATCAACTCTGTTACCAGAAGGGCAAGGATTAGGCAGATGTGGTTAACTGACTTGCCCAGGGGTCACACAGCTGCAAAATGTCTGAGGTCGAGTTTGAACCCAGGTTCTCCTGACTCCAGGTTACTGGGCTACCTAGCTGCCCCTTGGCTGTTGTAGGAGTGACCCAGTCAACCCATATGGCTGGTATAGTGGGGTGGGGGTGGAGGGTGGTCAGTAAGTCTCTTCAAAAAGCCATATCTCAGGGATTTACGTAACTGACCACAGGTACCATCTAAAAAGCCCCTTTCTGACTTATATCTGTGACCTGTAAGCTCTGGGTGGGAGGAGACCTGGACTCTTGGAGAAAGGGGAGATAGGATTGAATGGATAGTTGACCTTCAAGCCAGGAAGACCTGGGTTCAGATCCTGCTTCTGACACATACTAGCTGTCCTGAATTGTTCTGGTGGCAGAAGTTCCCAATAACACTGAAATCCCATCCAGTCCCCATCCCAACCGATTTGCCCAGAGCCCTGTCCTAAAAACAAAATGCAGAGAGGTCGAAGACTTGTGGAAGGACACAGAGCAGAGGACACCAGCTCAAGGCCTCCATGACAGCTTCTAGGCTCAGTTTTGCACGGTGGCTGAGTGGGAAGGAAAAGGGGCTCACCGTGCAGCCATCTTCAGTGACTCCATAGGTGAATCGGCTGTTGCCTTCAGCACGGATCTCAATTTCATTGGAGCCTTGGAGAAGCAGAGCCTTCTTGAGGTTGCCGGTCTGCTGGTCCATGTAGGCCACGCTGTTCTTGCAGTGATAGGTGATGTTCTGAGAGGCCTCAGTGGACATCAGGCGAAGGAAGGTCATCTGGATAGCCACATCAGCAGGGTCGGAGCCCTCGCCACCATACTCGAACTGTAGCGAAAAGGAGGAGATGGAGTCGGGCCTCTCTCCGTGCCTTCTCAATTCTACACAGCCTCCCTGTCCTCCCCTTAATCTATGCTCTGAATAGAGAACCCCAGAATCACAAGGCTCCCAAAGAGAGGACCCACCAAGGTCATGCACTCCATTTATGATAGAGCCTCAACTAGAACCCAGGACTCCTGCTCTCTATTCCAGGGGTATTGGTATAGTCCATCTCTGACTTTCCCTATCTTTCCCATCCATATCCATCTCTAACCCTTGCCGTTTCTTCATCTCCCCCATCTTATAATTGGTCAACACACCCTAAGGCCTCATCCCTGCCTAGGGAAGTGGTATTATCTACCCACTGACCATCCCTTTCTCTAGATCAGTGATTCCCAAAGTGGGCGCTGCCAGCAATCCAGAGGAGCAGTGATGGCCACAGGTGCATTTATCTTTCCTATTAATTGCTATTAAAATTAAAAAAAATTAATTTCCAGGGAGCTAAGTAATATTTTTTCTGGAAAGGGGGCGGTAGGTCAAAAAAGTTTGGGAACCACTGCTCTAGATCAATCCACCTTCCTTCTCCCTTTCCCTGTGCTTCACCTGGAATCCATCGGTCATGCTCTCGCCAAACCAGATGTGCTTCTTGTCCTTGGGGTTCTTGTTAATGTACCAGTTCTTCAGGGGCACGTTAGGTTGGGTGGGGTACACACAGGTTTCTCCAGTCTCCATGTTGCAGAAGACCTTGATGGCATCCAGGTTGCAGCCTTGGTTGGGATCAATCCAGTACTCTCCTGAAATAGGACAAGGAAGATCTAGAGAGTCAGGGAGGTGGGGATTTGGTGTCGAGTACCATGCTGAGAGTAATAAAAAGAAAGAAAGGAAGGAGAGGAAATTGCTTGACTCCTAGTCCCAGAAAAGTCTCCTATCATGGGAGGGGACTGGGCAGCAGGTGGAGAGGAGTAGTTGGGAAAGTGGACACAGGAGGAAGAGTGGGACATGCCCAAGGAGGGCTGGGAAAGGTCCTCACCGCTCTTCCAGTCTGAGTGGCACATCCTGAGGTCTCTGCAGGTGCGGGCAGGGTTCTTGCGAGTTCCCTCAGGGCTTCGGATGTTCTCAATCTGCTGGGTCAGGCTCTTGAGGGTGGTGTCCACTTCAAGGTCACGGTCACGCACGTTAGCATCATCAGCTCGGTAATAGCGGCCAGAGTCGTGAGCCTTCTCCTGGGGTGGCTGGGGCAGGAAGCTGAAGTCGAATCCACCGCTGGGGGGACCAGGAGGACCAGGGGGTCCAGGAGGTCCAGCGGGACCCTATTCAGAGAAAAAGAGAAGAACAAAGGTTGGTGAAGGCCTGGGTTCGTGGGCTTAGAGCACCAGAGGAACCTAGGGTGGGGAGGAGGATATAACCTAAGGAGAAAGGGGTACATACAGCAGGACCAGCATCTCCAGTACGACCACGGGGACCAGGGGGACCGATGGGGCCAGGAAGACCATTGAGTCCATCTTTTCCAGCAGCACCAGCAGAGCCAGGGGGACCCTGAGAGAGGATATAAGAAATAATGGATTAGATGACATTATCCCAAACTTGGCAACCCAACTCCAGGCCAGACTTAACCTAACCACACAACTTCAGAATAAACAACAAACTCTGTATGGAGATAAGGCCATCCAAGTCAAATAATCTAACTCCAAGACTGACAATTGGCTCAGTTCTGGCAACACAGCCCCCACTGAGAAACATCAGATAACTGGGCCTGATCTTTCCCTCTCTTTCCCTCACACCAGCATGCATGCCAAGATGAGTCACTGTTCCATCTTAGCAGGGCCAAGAAACAGGAGGAAGGGATGGGGGGAGGGAGACTGACTCCCCTGTGACTGGAATGGACACTAGCATCTACTCCATCCCCTTCACATACCCCTACGGTAACTCCCCTAGCTCAGAGACCCAAGGCTCCTGGTGGGCAGTGTGAGGCCTCAGGGGGGTAGCAATAGGGAGAAAAGAAAAGAGAGGCTACTTACTCGGGGGCCAGCGGGACCGGAAGCTCCAGAAGGACCTTGTTCACCAGGAGAACCCTTGAAGGAGACCAAAATGACTCAGAACTCAGTCTGGATTAAGTGGAGTTGATGAGAGACAGGAGGTTGGGTACAAGGAGTGACTCAACCCTGTTCCTAGGCCCAGGAAACTGGAAATCTGGGTCAAAGGTCCAAATAGTCTGAGACATTCCCACTCCCCCAATCTTTCTTCATCTATGTTGTCTTTCCCCATGAGAGCTCCTTGAGGTCAGAGATAGTCTTTTGAGTCTTTTTGTATCCCTAGGATTTAGCACAGTGCCTGGCACATAGTAGGTGCTTAATAAATATTGATTAACTGAATCATTTCCCCTCCCCTACATTTCTCTAACGCAAAGATGACATGGCTAATTCCTGTCCACAATGCCAATTGTTCCAGACTGTGAAACTGAGGATGTTTATACACATAGCAAGGGGAGATGGTGGGAGAGAGCCAGGGAAAGGGAAAAGAACAGAAAAGATTATACTTACAGGAGGACCAGGGGGACCCTGGAGACCAGAGAAGCCTCTGTGACCCTTCATGCCTCTGTCTCCCTGTTCACCTGTCTCACCCTTGTCACCACGGGGGCCTTGGGGTCCCTAAAAGAGTAGAGAAGTGATAGTCAAACAAGTGAAAGGCTTTCTAGGACCCAGATGGGCAGGGATCATTGTTTACAGTCCCATTTAAGAAGATGAAGGTAGACGACTCACAGAAGGTCCACGGGCACCAGTGGGACCAACGGGACCAGCAGGACCAGCGGGACCCTAAAGTAATGGAGAGAGAAAGAGAGTCAGTAAGATGCTCTGCTGTGGAATTAGCCCAAATCAGAGGTCCTCTAAGTTTGTCCAGCTTGTTCTCCCTGTGAGCTGTGAACTCCCTCCCTTTCCACAAGTTGGTCACCCATCCTATTCTAATCCAGAAATTTTAATACTCCTCCATCGTTGGTTCTTCCAGTTGTCTGACCTCTAACTTTTCCATCTCCCCCTTTGATCAGCCCCAGATGGTCTCCCACTGGCACTGTCCTCAAATCCCTGATGACTCTCCTTGTTACCTTGTCCACTTCTTTCCTGATATCCCTGATCTTGAGGGAATCCCTCCCCCCTCCCCATGATTCCCATGCTTTACTTGGGGCAGGGAAAGATTTTTAGAGATGTATTTTGGCTCTGAGAAAAGCGGGCCAGAAGTGGTACCCTGCTCTCTCTCCCTCCAGGGTAGCTCCCATTTTCTGGGAAATCAAGGGAACTATAAGCCTATGGAACTTCCTACAGGGAGAAGACGTCTTCCTTCCCAGAATGTGTGAGCCTTGACCTCCCCACCCCACTCCATTCTAGCTGAATAAAGTCAATCATTGATTGATTCCCAATCCCAATGAATCTCTGATTCATTCCCAAGAGTCACTTACAGTCTCACCACGATCTCCAGATTTTCCAGCGGGACCCACAGGGCCAGGAGCGCCGGGGGCACCAGGAGCACCAGGGGGGCCAGCAGGACCAGTCTCACCACGGTCACCCTGATGGGCAAGGACAAGAAAGGGGAAGAATCAAGGAAAGGGTCAGCACTGCTGGAGAGCATGCAAGAGAAACAGGTTTGTTGGGGCAGCTCAGCTCACCTTGGGGCCTGGAGAGCCATCACGACCAGGGGAGCCTTCAGCACCAGGAGAGCCCTGAAAAGGGAGAGAAAAGGGCCATCAGCCCAGGCCAGAGGCAGACTAGAGAGGCTAATGCAGACCAGTAGCCAGCACGAGGACTGCTGGGAGTTCTGCCCCAAAGAGCTTTCTTCCTCACCTCGCGTCCAGATTCACCAGGGGGTCCAGCCAATCCAGGGGGGCCAGCAGGGCCAGGGGGGCCGCGTTCGCCACTTACTCCAGAAGGACCTTGTTTTCCGGGCTCACCCTAAATACAGAGAAGAGTCAGGTCAGGGAAGGATATGAGCTTTTCTCACTGAGATTCTCTCTGTCCTCAATGGGCCCAACCTTTCTTCTTTCAGATCTCACCTGGTCCTGTCCCTGCATCTCTCCTGATCCCACCACTACCGGCTCCCTTCCAAATTTCTCACATTACTTAGATTTCCCAGGGAGAAAAGCAGAGGATACTCACAGAGGGACCAGGAAGACCCGGGAAACCTCTTTCTCCTCTCTGTCCAGGCAGACCCACCACACCACGCTGTCCAGCAATACCTTGAGGTCCAGGAGTACCAGGAGCACCCTGAAGGAGGCACAGGAAGGAGTGAGAAGCGGGGTACAGGCAGAGAGCTTGACTTGAATTCATTCACACCCCAGATCGCCTGAGTCTTGTTGGGTGGGGATGGGAGTGACTGAGGTCAGCTTCTGACCTATCCAAACTTGCTAGAAATACTGTTCTTCTTTGGGATGGCAAGTGGGGCTTTGGGAAGGCTTTTCAACAAAGCTCCTCCATTTGGAAGGGGATGTGCAGGGGGAAATAATGGTATTAATATTCAGCTGACATTTGCATAGTACATTAAAAGTGAGCAAAATGCTTTACAATCAGCTTGTTTGATAAGAAGTCAGGGGTCATGGAGGCAAATAGGTGGCTCTGTGGATTGAGAGCCAGGCCCAGAGATGGAGGATGAGGGTTCAAATCTAGTCTCAGACACTTCCTAGCTGTGTGACCCTGGGCAAGTCACTTAGCTCCCAAGGCCTAGCCCTTACTGCTCCTCTGTCTTGGAACCCAATACACAGTATTGATTCTAAGACAGAAGGTAAGGGTTAAAAAAAAGAAAAAAAAAAAGAACAACTGCTCAAAAGGGAGGAAAGCACTGTATACAGTTCCCTGTGATCATTTCTTCTGGGGGTTCCTGAGCAGATTCCAATGAGGGGTGGGTCATCAGAAGCCTTTGGTTGACAAGCCCAAGAATAACTGGCTCCAGAAGAAGCCATTTGATCCCTGGGAGGGTTCTAGGAGCTACCAGCAGAGACCTGGAGAGTCCAGGACTTACAGCAGGGCCATCAGCACCAGGAGATCCCTTCTCTCCACTTGGGCCAGGGGGACCGGGAGGTCCAACTTCACCGGGACGTCCAATGGGGCCAGTCTCACCACGGGGGCCTTTGCCGCCTTCTTTGCCAGCAGGGCCAGGAGGTCCAGGGGGTCCAGCATTACCCTGGGTGGCAAGAAAAGAGGTCAGGAAGAAAAAGGCTGGGGTCCTCCTTTGATTCCTGGCTTGCCAGGTGAGACCCGGCTGCATGTTCACCATGACCAACCCACTGGGTGGGCCACCAGGGGAATAAAGTTGTAGAGCTGTTAGTCCAGCTGCCCCAGCTTCCTCCCCACTCATTTGTTCTCCCTTCCAACAGCTGAGATCAACGATCCCAACCACCTTGGTCTGGACTCCTCCCTACAGCATGGATGAGAACCCCATTTACTTCTCTCTACCCCAAGATGGAGAAGATGAATCCTTCAAATGAGTACTTACAGAGGGGCCAGGGGGACCAACTCTTCCAGCAGCACCAGGGAAACCAGTAGCACCCTGCAAGACACAATTAAAAGGAGCTCAGTGGATTGAGAGCCAGATCTGGAGATGGGGGGGTGGGGTCCTGGGTTCAAATCTGGCCTCAGACACTTCCTAGCTGTGTGACCCTGGGAAAGTCACTTCATCTCCTTTATCTAGTCCTTACCAGTCTTCTGCCTTGGAACTTATACACAGTATTGATTCTAAGACAGAAGGTAAGGGTTTTAATTTAAAAGAAATCAATAAAAGGAGGCATCAAAGATATGAAGATCAGCCCACTGTGGGAAGGGGAAAGGAGGGCAGACATGGAGGACAGTTATAGATCAGGCACTCTCTGTGATTGTGCCCCAGACTCACTCCCTGCCCCAGGACAGAGGGAACCCTAAAAGATAGATGAGGAAGAGGCTAATTAAAAATGCTAATAACTTTTATTTTAATAGCTCTTTAAGATTTATAAGATATCTCCCTTGCAAGAATACTGGGGATGGAGGTAGAAAATAATAATCTGCCCATTTTATAGATGAGACTACTGAGGCTCAGGGAGATCAAATATAAGAACTTCAACTCTAACCCAGGTTTCCTACCAGAGTCAGTATTCTTTTCTTACAATATCCTTGAGGTGAAGCAACTGCTAACTATCCTCAATTGTCCTTATTCTCAGAGTTTCAGATTCTGGGTCTAGGTTTTTGGCTGACTTTTTGAAATATCAGGGCTGGGGTGGATTTCTGTGCCCTGGAAGAGACTGGAGGTAGGCCTGGGTGGCGGGAGATACTTACAGGAGGACCTGCGCTGCCACGGGCACCTTTGGGTCCAGGAGCACCAACATTACCCTGGAGGAGAGGAAAAGGAAGATTTCAGTGATCAGCTGGGCAGAGAACTCCTGGGAAAGGAAACCAGGGACTAATGAGATACTCACAGCAGGGCCAGGGGCACCAGTGGGTCCAGCAGGGCCAGGGGGACCAGCATCACCTTTAGCACCAGCATCACCAGGTTCACCTTTAGCACCGGGTTGGCCATCAGCACCCTGGAAGAGGGGGGACAAAGAGAGGTAAACAGAGGAACAGAGCGCTGGAAACATAGGGTTACAGAAGGAGATGGGACTTGAGAGATTGGCAAATCCCTCACATACTCCCATTAGGAATCCTTAAAACATTTATTTATTTGTTCATTATATTAAAATACCCAGTTAAGCCACATAACTCCCTCCCTCTCTTCCCCTCACTAGAGAAGGCATCATTTAACAAAAAGACCAGCACCCACTCCTACAAAAGAGAGAAGGAATTCTCTTCCCATCTTTCCTGATCTCCATTCATTTCATTTCCCATTCTTTGTCTCAGGCTTAAGCCCTAAGATGCATGGGTACCATCGGGGCACATGGGGAAGTGAGACAGGAGCTTGGTACTTACAGGGGGACCAGCAAAGCCAGCAGGACCAGGGGGGCCAGGCTCACCACGTTCTCCCTAAAATAGAAGAGCAGATAGAGAAATAGTGAGAAAGGCAACCATGCAGGTGAGAGGGTCCAGGACAATGGAAGATGAAGATGAGAGAGATAGGCTCACAAATGGGAATTCAGAGATGCAGGGGGATGAAGGATGCTGGAGCTTGAAGAAATGAGAGGGTCTTACAGAGAAGAGTCCCAGGAGGGTCATCAGCAGGGAGGAGAGAGGGAATGAGGGGGTAAGGTGAGGAGAACAGGAATCAGCAACAGGAGGGCAGTAGGGAATGGGGATAGGAGGAGGAATCTTCCAGATAATAGGCAAAAATACTTACAGGGGCACCACGAGCTCCAGTGGGACCAACAGGGCCGCTGGGACCAGATTCACCCTGGAAGGCAAAAGGGAGGTAAGTAATAGGCAGGACCAGGAGAGCAAGGACATGTTCTATTACCCAAATGCTGATATAACCCTACACCCATATGTCCTTCAGCAGTACTCCATGAGATGGAAAGCCCATCTCTGGGACCACCCTGGTTCCTTATTTCCCTGCACACCTGTCTAATTCTCTCCAACCTCCTACTTGTCAGATCTGACTATCTTCTCTTTGCTTCTGCCCTCTGGCTTTTTTATAGGATCTTCACTTCTGTTATTCCTTTCTCCTGACCAATAGCAGCTTAGCTCTGCTTCTTTCTCCCACCCCATCTCAAGAAATCTAATTCCCTGTGATTAACCATTCCTTCCCCTTGTGCAAGGTCATTAGCATCATCTGGTGCCCAGCAATTAGAATGCCTTCATTCTCCAGGCTATTCGATGTGGTTAAAAAGCTCTGGATCTAATGTCAAAAGCCTTGGGTTCGAATCCCAGCTATGTCACTTACTACCTGAGTAACTATTAAGTAAATCAACCCTCCTTGCTGAATCTCTAATTTTTTTTAATGTGGTATCATGTTTATTCATACCAAAATAAACAAGGCTCTTTAAAGTTGCAATAGTTACTACTTAACACTCAGTGAGCCCTGTGAACAGACTGAGCACTGTATATAAACATAGCTTGATTGGGAATGGGTACGTAGTCAAGGCATCTTGCTTTTCTTATCAGTAAAATAGCAGGATGTGATGAAATGGTGCCTAAGACCTTTTGCAACTCAAAAATGCAATTATTTGGGAGCTTCTAAGTGGTTCAGCAAGTAGAGAGCCAGGCCAACAGGCAGGAGGACCTGGGTTCAAATCTGACCTCAGACACTTCCTAGCTGTGTGTTCCTGGGCAAGTCATTTAATCCCAATTGCCTAGCCTAGGGTTTCTCTATATCACTGAAATCACTGGTCCCATCCTTATTCTCCCACTGTGAGGGAGGGGAGTTGTAGAATTGTGTGGGACACAAGAATGGCCCAGTAACTGCACTCTATTTCAGGAAGAATTTGAAAAGGAGGATGGTTATCTTTACCTTGTCACCAGAAGGACCAGCAGGGCCAGGAGGACCAATGGGACCAGTCAGGCCACGTACACCATCTTTGCCAGCAGCACCATCAGCGCCTTTGGGACCAGCATCACCCTAGAGACAGAAAAGCCAAGAGCCTTGTTTTAGCCAAAATAGGGTATTGGCTCTGGGGTCAAAGTGGTGCCTGGGAACATTTCTAGAGGGGCCGTGTGCATGGATGCTGAAAAGTTAAGTTTTCATGATGGAGAGACAAGATGCCAGAAAGAGACTCCTCATCCCTATTACTTCACTCTGCTCATCCTCACAAAACAAGGAAAGACATTAGATATTTTGAGGGAAAGATTTAAGGAAGACTGCCCAACTAGACATGAAATTAGGGAGTAGAAGGCTCTTCAGAGCAGATGAGAGAATTTTCTTCTATGAAAGAGAAAGGGCTTTCAGCTCAATGAAGCAAACACTCTCAGATCCAGGGAAAACCCTAGATCTAACCCTTAAGCGGTCCAGATAAGGGGGGGATGTCCTAGCATGGGATACAATTCAGAGGACTTCTCAGCTTCTTGTGATCCAGGAAAAGGATTTGAGACCCTCTCCTCTCAATAGCAGAGGGCTTGCCTTCAAATCAAGAAGACTTGAGTTCAAGACCTGTCTCTGACATAGACTTTTCACTATTATCCCCTTAGTGATTTAGGGAGAGAATTCAGGATCTCTCAACAGCAGAGAGGACTCTGGGAAGAGAGAGCAGAAGAGAGGTGGGAGATTAGAGGATGAGAAATAAAATGAGGGAAAGAGAGAGAAACTCAGGAGACCCTGCAAAGAAAGCAGAAGGAAAAGATCAGACTGGGGTCTTTGATATGCATCCAGAAGCTAATGAGGGAAAGGATTTGGTAGGGATGTAAGGATGGGATAGGTGAGGAGATGAACTTACCCTGTCACCCTTGGCACCGGGAAGGCCAGCTGCACCACGTTCACCAGGCATTCCTTGCAGACCAGGGGGCCCTTGGCCACCAGGGGCACCAGGAGCACCAGCATCACCCTATATGCCAACCAAGAGGAGCAGAGTTAACTATACACTGCTTATACAAGACACTGCTTACAGCCCCCCTAGTGCTCCCCTGTGGACGAACCGCACCAGGACAGCAAAGGCTAACCATGAACTTCAGGGCAGGACACCAGCTAAGCAAAGCTTAACGTAGATGCTCCTCAGCCACTTTCTACTTCTCAGACTTGGGGTTAAAAGGAAGATCCCACACCCTCCCTAGCAGGTGGGTTGAGCTCCCCATCCTGACTCCCAATCATTGACTCCCTTCTCTCCATCTTATTTCTCACCTTAGCACCATCATTGCCGGGAGCACCATTGGCACCACGGGGACCCTGAGGGCCAGGAGGACCTTGCACACCACGTTCTCCAGGGAAACCTCTCTCACCCTACAAAGGAAGAGACGGTGTAAGTGACAGTGCCATAGAAGAGGCCACTGCAAAGGATGGAGAACCAGAGAGGCCAGAGACAAAGGGCCTACTTACTCTTGCGCCAGAGGGGCCAGGGGCACCAGCATCTCCAGGAACACCCTGTGGGGAAGGAGAGAAGAAAAGTGTCAGAGGCAGGGCAAAGGGAAAGAAGAGGACCCATGGTCAAGTAAAACTCATTCACTCATTCATTCACTCCCTCAACTCATTCAACAACCATTTATTAGGTACTCCCTTCATGTCAGTCTATCTCTCTACTTCAGATAGCAGACCTACATTCTGGTTTGCATTAATGCCCTGTTCCTGGACTTTGGTCTAAATGTTGGATCAGTAATTGTGACTCATCTTAATCAGCCCAGCACTAGCACATGGCTTCCCTTGCAGCCCCAGCCCCTTATGTCCTGCTTTCTGGACATCCTTGGGAGGTGTGGCCAGGACCCCTGTCAGACCCAGTAAGAGAGTAAGGCATTTGGGGGGTGTGTGCAAGGATCAAATTCCCAATGACAGAACGTAGAAGTAAAGTACTGTAAAAGAAAGCAAAGGGGAATGAGAATTCTTTTTTTAAAAGAATTTTTAAACCCATACCTTTCATCTTAGAATCAATGCTGTGTATCAATCCCAAGGCAAAAGAGTGGTAAGGGCTAGACAATGGGGGTTAAGTGACTTGCCCAGGGTCACACTGCTAGGAAGTATCTGAGGCCAGATTTGAACCCAGCAACCTTCTGTCTCTGGCTCTTAATCTACTGAGCCATCTAGATGTCTCAGAAAGAAGAATTCTTATTTTTAAGATATTATGTAGATTCTTTAATTAGCTAAGAAGAAAGTAAGACTAGCTCCTGTTCCCCTCCAAACAATTCCATGTAGAGGTGCTACTAGCCTTATGTTTCCTTCAAGAACTCTAGGGGGAGGAAACTAGACATTCTTAATCATTCCCTTCCTTTCGCCTGGGAGACTGCTAGGTATTCACTCACCTGTTCACCAGGCTTGCCAGCTTCTCCAGGTGGGCCAGCAGGGCCAGGGAGACCCTGTGATGAAAGGGAAAGAGGAAGAGTTGAGAATCCAGAAGAGAACGACATAGAATTATTCCCCACATCTTTCCCACAATTCCCGAGATTCTCTGTTGCCTTACCTGGAATCCAGGGGAGCCAGCAGGACCCTGTTCACCTCTCTCACCAGCAGGACCCTATAGACAGAAAAGTTGAAAGGAAGTCAGGGATCCGGGGGCACCAAGGGCAAAGAGGCAGGGAGCCTGCCTCCACAATTCTCACCAGGGGCCACCACCCCTAAACCAGCCCTCCTCTGGAGGGGACACTTACAGCAGGACCGGGGGGACCTTGAGCACCAGCTTCTCCATCTTTTCCAGCAGCACCCTGGAGAGAGTGAACAGAATGGAGGATTAGAGGGTCAGCTTAGATTTGGGATGGGAGAGTTTTGAGGGTGAAGTAAAGGGACTGGACTGAAGGAAGCCAGGAGGAACCTAATCTTCCCCCAAACCAAGTCCAGCAGGGATAGCTCTAGAGTCCAGTCCCTGCTGCCATGGCTACTGATGCTAAAGTCCCCCATTCTCCCCAGGGAAGAGGGAACAGCACTGAGATGAAGGTCACTAGGAAGGGGACTGGGCACCGAGGGGAAAAGGGAATGGAAAGACACTCACCACAGCACCAGGGGGTCCAGGGACACCTCTCTCTCCAGCCTTGCCAGGTTCTCCCTAGGGAAGAAAAGAAAGCCTAGGTTAGCATTAGGGGAATAGAGACCAGAGTCTTCCCCAAGGGGCCCAAAAGAATTTAACTTCCAGACCCATGACATTTTCTGGACCATCGAAGCTGTACCCCCTTTTGCCTATGGGATTCTCCTTTGGCAGTTGTGTTTTTATTTTTCTTCAGTGGCAGTTGATAGTATAGGCAATGACTGAAAATGTTGCTGACTTCAGCTCTGCAATTAAATTATTCCACTTGGTTTCCCAAAGAAATCATATACTTTCCAGCAGCTTCTAGTTCTTGTCAGGGGACAATTTAAATGCTTTTGCTCCATTCCACCTCTCCTCCAGCTCCCTCTCAATCTATAAAAAAATACTAAGGGATCTGGGAAAAAGACTCAGCAAGGGCTTCTTAATATAACCAGAAGCCTCAGCGTTGCCACAGAGCTCTCTTCATTCTCCCAACTTCCTTAGTTTCACTATGACCATTTTCTTCTCTTTTTTAGTAAGGCAAGCATGGTTTGTCCAGGGTAATACAGCTATTAAATGGCTGAAACTGGATTTGAACTTAGGTCTTCTTGACTCCAAGCCTAGCATTCTTTTGGCCACCTTGCTGTCCCAACTGGGCAGTCTTCGTAGCTTAGGATTTAGAGCTGGAAGGGAACTCGGAGGTCACGGGAAGCAGTAGAGTGGCAGCTTGGAGCTGGGGCTGAATCTCATTTTTCCCATTTCCCATCTGTGTGATCTCAGGCAAATTTCTTAACCTTTCTGGGCCTCAATTCCCTTCTCTATAAAGGGGAGGGGATAGACCAAATGAACTCTCAGCACCTTTCCAGCTCTAAAAGAGCTACGATTTTATGAGCTCTGTCCTTCCCTCAAATCTCAGTTGGTCAGAGGCAGCTAGGCGACATAGTGGATAAAGTGGGGGCCCAGAAGCCCAGAAAACCTTACTCACATGCAGCCTCAGCTGTATTTATTTGTTTTAAAAGGCCTGGCTCAATGTCTGGCACCTAATAAAGTATTAATAAATGCCTGCTTGCTTGCTTCCTTCCTTCCTGGTGTTACGATTAAAAATGATAAATGGCACTTCCCCAATTCCGAACACACACTGGTGTTGGTCAGTCAGGGGTAATTCATTTTTCATGACCCCTTTTGGAGTTTTCTTGGCAAGGAAACTGGTGTGGTTTGCCATTTCCTTCTCCAGCTTATTTTATAGATGAGGAAACTGAGACAAGCAGAGTGAAATGACTTGCCCAGGGTCACATTGCTAGTAAGTATGTGAGGCCAGATTTGCCATTTTCTTTTCCAATTAATTTTACAGATGAGGAAACTGAGGCAAGCAGCATGAAATTATTTGCCCAGGGTCACATAGCTAGTAAGTATGTGAGGCCAGATTTGCCATTTCCTTCTCCAGCTTATTTTATAGATGAGGAAACTGAAGCAAGCAAAATTAAGTGACTTGCCCGGTGTCACATAGCTAGTAAGTAGATGAGGTCAGATTTGCTACTTTCTTCTCCAGATCATTTTACCGATGAGGAAACTGAGGCAAATAGGGCTAAATGATTTGCCCAGGCTCACACAGCTAGGAAGTGTCCGAGGCCAGGTTTGAAGTCAGAAAGAGGAGATTTTTTTGATTCCAGGCCCTGCTCTCAATCCATTGCATCACCCAAACTGTCCCAGAGAATCACATTATGAATCAATTTTAAGAGGACTTTCATTATATCTCATTTAAAATGTCTCAGAAATTGCCATAAGGGAGAGGCAGAGAGGATTTTCTCCTTGTTATAAAAAAGGAAGGAAACTAAGGTCCCAAAATAGGAAGTGATTTTTTTTCAAAGAGCTTAGGTTTGGAGTAAGACCTGGGCCTCAGTATTCCTTAATTACATCCAGATCAGGGCTCTTGTCCCTGTCCCCTGGGCTTCACTCTTTCAGCCTCCTCCTTCCTTTTTCTTTCTCTCCCCCTTTGCTCTTCATTCTCCTTCCCCTTCCTCTCTCCTAAGCACAATTTCTTCCTCACTCAGATCCCAAAGAAGAATCTTTCAACTGTAAAGCCTCCCTTTCTGCCATAATCCTCCATAGAAACATTCAAAATACAAGGTCTCTCTGGGCAAGGATGGGAGACTCTTAAAGTACCCTGGATACAGCCTGCTTTCACCTTATCTCCATTTATTTTAGCTATGGGGAATCATTGTGGAATTATAGGACATAAGAGCTAGACTAAATCTTAGTGATCATCTAAATGCCCTTCATTTTACAGATGAGGAGACTGAGGCACAGAAAGGGAAAGTGACTTGTATTTATTGGCTCCAGAAGCTATTGGTGGGGCTGGGATGGAATACAGATCTCTCATTTACACATCCAGGACTCTTTCTCTAGTTACCTCCCTTGCCTCTAGCTGGAGATGGTAGGGAGGGCAGAAAGGGGGACACTTACAGCAGCACCCTTGGGTCCAGGGAATCCCATGACACCAGCTTGACCACGGGCACCAGGAGGGCCTGGAGGTCCTGGGCGACCATCTTGACCAGCGGGACCCTGAGGATGGACAAGGAAACAGAGTTGAGGAAGGAGGGCTGGAGGCAAGGATGTGAGGGCAGCCAGAGACAAGGTATAGGAAGGCAATACTCACAGGAGGACCAGTTTTGCCATCAGGACCAGGGCTTCCAGGGCTTCCAGTCAGACCCTAAGGAGGAAAGCAGACAACAGTGAGATGGGAGGAAAGGGGTGCCCCTTTCTGGAGATTTCTGCAACCCCCATTAATTGCGCTTTTCTTTTCTGAGGGAGGGAGGCTGAGATGGCATGGATGGGCAGAGGGTTGTTGTTATTCACCCCTCGTTTCCAAAGAGGGTTAATGGCATCATGGGGTGATGTCTTGACTTGTGCATGACTTGGACAAGCAAGGCAATAACACAGTCATCAGCCTTGCTCTTTCTTCCAGTCAATGAAATCCAGTGGCAAGAGAAAATTCAAGGCAACTGGAGATGGCGTGGGATGCAGTGGAAGACCTTGGCAGAGGAAAAGTGCCAGGCGAGGGGGACTGGCAGAATGGCTAGGCTAGGAGACTGTCTGCCAGCTTGGGCTGATTTCAAGATGCCCACCAGAATGGTACTCCTCCCCGGAATGATTTTTGCCAAGCACTATTCTCCCTCTTGACTTAGTGACTCTATCTCAGGCAGAGACTGTCCTGGGTCCCTCCAGTGACATCTCACCTTGGCACCGGGCAGACCAGCCTCACCAGGGCGACCAGCTTCACCAGGAGATCCTTTGGGACCAGCAGGGCCAGGGGCACCACGTTCACCAGGGGCACCCTAATAAGGGACAGAGAAGAGTCAAGGTTCCAGAGTCAGTGACTCTCTCACCTTTCCCTGGAGGAATGCCAGGCAGAGCGGGAGAGTCCGAGCCTTCCATCTAGGTACCACCAAAGAAGGAAACAGGGCCAGGAGGACAGATCACTGAGCTCAAGAAGGCTGACTGCAAGGAGCCTGAGAGACATAGGTCTCCTTTGGGAGTGACCCAGGCCCATCCCTTATAGGGAGCCATTGGGAGGTACCCTTTGCTTAGAAAGATGCCCCAAGCATGCGATGCAATGACTTTCATGGAGTAAAGTTGGAATGTGTATTTGCTGAATTCGTTTCATTTTAATTGGATGGAGAAGGGGAAAGGTCCAGCAAACTAATGACAGGCAACCACCCTAAGATGGTCCTGTGAGTGGGCCTGCCAAGAAGAGAGGAACAGAGAAGAAAATCACCTTAGGACCAGCAACACCATCAGCACCAGGGAAACCACGGCTTCCAGGACCACCCTGTACAGGGAGAGAACATCATGAGTTAGAGTGAGGGATGAGGAAAACAGGGCAATGGAAGATACAGGTGCCCTCCTCACCAGGAGGAGACATCATGCCAGGCTGAGCTGGAAGGGTACCCTGGAGACCAAAGGATGTTCCCAAAGGCCCTAATGCAGAATACCTGTTGGGCAAGATGCCAAGGGCTGGCTAAAATTGGGAGGAAATCAGAGGAAAAGGAGAGTGGAGGCAGCCACTTACTCGTTCACCAGCTGGGCCGGGCAGACCAGAAGGTCCAGGTTCACCACGGGATCCTCTCTTGCCTTCCTCCCCAGCAGGGCCTGGGGGACCTTGAACACCAACGGGGCCCTAGAGTACGAGCGGAGGGTGGGGGAAAGTGAACGCTTAGTTCCAAGCACTAAGTTTGGGGATCACTAGAGCTTTTTATAGCTGAAAAAATATACTCTTTTTCCTGACTCCAAATTTTTGTCTTGGGTGTTTCTCATTTTCTAAGGACAAAAATTTGCTCTTTCTCTTTCTGTCCCTCCTCTATCATCTGGGGGTGCCTCGAGCATTAAGACTATATCTCTTGAGCCAGGCCTAGAGACTCGGGAGGTCCTAGGTTCAAATTTGGCCTCAGACACTTCCTGGCTGTGTGACCCTGGGAAAGTCACTTAACCCCCATTGCCTAGCCCTTATCACTCTTCTTCCTGGGAACCAATACACAGTATTGATTCTTAGAAGGTAAGGGTTAAAAAAAGAGGACTATATCACTTCATCTTCCCCAAAGTCCATCACATAACTCTCCCCCAAAGACACTTTCTTACTTTTTTAGACTGTGTGAGTATACTCAAACATCCATTGGTATATCTAGTAATAAGTGATGTTTATAAACATCTTTAAAGTTTGCAAAAAGCCCCATCTTCATTATCTCCATTGAGCCTCACCCCAAACTTGGGGGACAAGTGCTCTAAGTATCACAAATCCCCATTTTATAGATGGGAAAACTGAGGCTTAGAGAAACAAAGTGACTTGTTAGAGTTCCTCAGTTAGTGAATGCCAGAGGCAAGATCTGAACCTAGGTCTTTTTTGACTTTTGGTCCATCTATCTACCTACTATACCATGTATGTATATATTAATGAATATGTGTGTGTGGTGTATGTATGTATAAGTATTGAAAAACAAGACAGATAAGAATACTTACGGGCTCTCCCTTGGCACCGGGGTCACCTTTGTTACCGGGAGCACCAGGTTCACCCTAGAGGGAAGAAGGAAAGGAGAAAAGATTGAACCCAGGATAGGAGACAAGGTAGGGAAAGAGCATTTAATTCCAAGCCCAAAGGCAAAGTTGACCCTCTTTTTAGAGGTCTGGACCCAGGTATAGCTGGGAAATCAGAAAATAGCCCAGACCAAATGTCAGTCAGCTCTCTGGCCATATCAGTGCCAGGAGAAAAGTGGCAGAGGAAAAGACAGGTACTTACGCTATTACCCTTGGGACCAGGAGCACCACTAGGACCCTGAGGTCCAGAAGGACCACGGGCACCGGGGAAGCCAGGAGCACCAGCAATTCCAGGAGCACCCTATTGGAGACAAAAGAGAAGACTCAGGCCCATAGTCTTTTGGACTTTCCATTCTAGGGCATTGATGGGCACTGCAAATATAATGAATGATACCGTAAGATACTTACATTGGCACCTTTGGCACCAGGTTGTCCATCAGCACCAGGGTTACCCTAAAACAAAAAGAGAAGAGAAAGAGTGAATGATGAATAGGAATTCTGAAGTTGGCAGGAAATTAAAAAACACAAAAGTAGACAGCAACTTACAGATGGGCCAGCAGCACCAGCAGGGCCAGGGGGACCAGGCTCTCCACGGACACCCTGGGGACCTTCAGAGCCTCGGGATCCTTGGGGACCAGCTTCACCCTGGAGCAGGAAAGGAGCCATGAGCAGGATGCCCAGGGTCAGCCCCCTGTATCATCACTTTCCCCCAGACTCTCTCTTGTAGGAAGGGAAGACAAGGAAAGGAAGAACTACTCCGTTTCCTAGACTTTCAGAGAGATGGGAGAAGGGGACTAGGAATTCTTGCTTCATATATAACTAAGGCTTTGAATCAAGAATCAAGAGTCTATGTTTAGGTAAATCCAGGATCGAGGGTCAGGAATTAGGATCACAAATGCTTTGGAAATTAAGGCCTGACCTGATTGGAAATCAAACAGAAATCTGAAACTGTAGGATAACTTTCCAGGAGACATTTAGGTTGGTGAATCCTAAAGCATGGAATTGTCTTTCCCCATGACTTGACTTTGACTCTCTTCAGAGGAGGAGAAGTGGGAGGCTCAAAGTGGGGAGAGCTCATTCTCAATTGGGGAGGGCCCTTGGCCAGTTTAGCTTCAAACTACGTCTCTAAACTACGTCTCTCTCCACTCTTGGCAGCCCAGCTAAGTTTGGGATTGGAGGGGGATCTCTCAGTCGAAGGAATCCATGTGTCTAGGAGGAAGTTGAAGGAAACATGAGATGAATGAATTCTCACCTTAGCACCAACAGCACCAGGGAAACCAGGGGGACCAGCAGGACCGGTGGGACCCTATAAAAGAAGGGCAGCCCTTAGTGTAAAGAAGGAGAAGCCCCCAGATCCTCCCTGACAGAGTGGGAAACTGTCTGAGGAGGCCAAGAGACAAGGAACCTCTCTGTCTCCCAAATCCTGTCCCCAGTGACTTTCATTTGCCATGAGGACAATAGCTGACCCAAGAAGCCCCACTTTTCCCAAATTCTCTGGTACCACAAGGAATGTCGGGCATACTTACTGGGGGTCCAGCAGCACCTGTTGCGCCATCGTTACCACGAGCACCCTACAGAACAGAGAAAGGATGAAACATCAGTTATGCTTTCGTTTAATGCCAATAGACCATTCAGGATGACCAAAAGTCCCCATAGGGCTCCAGGGGTATCCAGAAATACTTGAGTCAGGGAATACTTACAGCTGGGCCAGGAGGTCCAGGGCGGCCTCTCTCACCAGGAAGACCACGAGGGCCCTGAAGAAAACCAAGAGGAGTAAAGTGAGAGAGGTTGAAGACGATGAAATTTTCTCAATCCCCATCACCTCTCCAGACACCCTTCACTCTGCATTTTATAAACACCCACTCAGGGTGACCAAAGGTGTCTCCAAGAAGCCAACTAGGGGGAGCATCTCTTTTCCTCCGAGACATTACCTCCTGCTTCCCTGCCACCCTCCTTTTGTGAGCTCTATTTCCTCTGCTCTTAAAGAAGTTGGCACAGGGGAAGTTGGGTGGCTCAGTGGATTGAGAGCCTGGCCTGGAATTGGGAGGTCCTTTGCCCAAATCTGATCTTGGACACTTCCTAGCTGTGTGACCCTGGGCAAGCCACTTAACCCCCATTGCCCAGCCCTTACCGCTATTCTGCCTTAGAATCATACACAGTATTGATTCTAAGACAGAAGGAAAGGGTTTAAGAAAAAAATAAAAGAAGTTGGCATACTTACCATTTGTCCGGGAGCTCCGTTTTCACCAGGGCTACCAGGCTCACCCTAGGAGGCAGAGAAATAAGAATGAGACTTTTTGTCAGAAGAAGGGTAGAGATGAAGAGAAGCTGGAGTTCACTCCTAAAAGGTGATCTCTTACCTTGGGACCAGCGGGACCACTGTCTCCCTTGGCACCATCCAAACCACTGAAACCCTAAAAGAACAGAAAAAGAAAGACACCAAAGTGAGTTACTAGGCTGGAAAAATGGATAGATTCCCCCCCCCCCCATCCTCTCATTCAGGATAACACCTATTTTCTGGGTCCTGGAATAAGAACACCAGCCTGTGAGAAGGGAATGTGCTCATTAGGCAGTCTTTGCACATTCCCCCTGATTCTAGACTCTATTGACTACCAATCATTCTATCCATAAAAGGGCTCGATTCTTCTCTTCTCTCACTGATGTCTTTAATGAAACCTTTGGTGTTATTCAGGGAAGTTAGGTGACTCAGTGGATGGAGAGCTAGGCTTTCAGTTGTGAGGTCCTGGGTTCAAATGTAGCCTTACATACTTCCCAACTGAGTGACCCTAGAAAAGTCACTTAACCCCAATTACCTACTCCTTACTACTTTTTTCCCTTTCCTCACTCAATGACACCTTCCAAGATCTGAACTACTCAGAATTTTTAAATGCATCATTAAATCCCTCTCATCTTTTTCCTTTCTCCAAAACAGAGCCCTTTGGCAATTTAAAGGCTGGGAATGGGCTATTTTGAGATTTTAAAACTAAAATGGACAAGAGAAGACTTACCCTGTGTCCCTTCATGCCAGGGAGACCAGCAGTTCCGGGCAGACCTCGAGCACCCTGGAGAGAAAGAACAGAAGGATGATGAGAAATAAAGGCAGAAGACAATGAAAGGACTCCCCTTAGGTAAAAGGTGTAAAGTCCCTCATGGAGCAAATCTCTTCAATAGAGGCAGAATGGATAAAGGTGTTTGTTATTTTCACACCCAGGTCTAAGCATGGCCAACCCCATCCCAAGATCCAGCATCAGCTTCCTGGATAGATCAGTTACTAAAATCTAAAAGCCATTCTAAGAGGCAGTCCCCAGAGGGCTCAGAATAATTAGGGAAGCTTCAAGGGTTATCCTGGCTTAGGCAAGTAACTGGTGGGGGGAGATACTAGAAGCCTCAGTTTTAGTCTTTTCCCTCTCAAGCCCCACTCACCTGAGGACCAGGAGGACCACGTTCACCGGGACGACCAGGTTTGCCAGCTTCACCCTAACAGGAAGAAAGGAAATCAAGGAGAGACTCTGTTAAGGGTCACCACATCCAGTCCCCTGCTGTCGTGCCAAACTACTGCTCACCAGTTAGGAACTTGACTAGACTATCAAATAGAAAAAGCTTGGGATGATTCCAAATTCTCTTAGTTATTGAGTTATTCCAAATTCTCTTACAGTATTTTATACGAGAGTCAGGCTTTAGGGAAGCCATTTAGCTATATTTCTAGAACAGGTTAAATCCTTAAATGCTTCCTTTACTAGAAACATTTCTGTTGGTTATTAAATAGTTAATGTCTCACAGGCTTGGGTAAAAATTGAGTTGTTCTGAGGCAGTAGGTCTGAACAAATCATTTTTTCTCGTTTAGTTATAAGCCTTTGGAATGGGGACAGCTAGATGGCTCAGTGAATAGAATACCAGGTCTGTAGAAAGAAGGTCCTGGGTTCAAATGTGGCCTCAGACACTTCCTAGTTCTGTGACCCTGGGCAAGTCACTTAACCCCCGTTGCCAAGTCCTTACCACTTTTCTGCCTTGGAAACAATACTTAGTATTGATTCTAAGACAGAAGGTGAGTTTCTTAGAAAAGTCTTTGGGCTCTAGGGACCTTTTATGCAAGAAAGAGAAAAATAGCCTATGCTTGAAATATAAGGTAAAAATTCTCCCTGAGGATTAAAGAGAAGGAAAATTCCCAAGTGATCCCAAAGTACTACAGCAGGAAGGAGTCATCATCTTCCATCATTGAATGCCTCCCCCACAATATAGTCTCCCTTTGGTGGAGTCCCTAATGAGAGGTTTGGCACTGAAGTAAAAGGGAAGGAGACTTCTTTGTGGTAGGGAAGAGGAAGGAAGAAGGGTAGTCAGCATCTCAGAAGTTACTTACATCATCTCCGTTCTTGCCAGGGGGACCTGCAGGGCCTCGGGGACCCATGGGACCCTAGAAGACACACAGATAAAAAAGATTAGGATCATCCTGGTATGACTGGGAGCGACATGCAAAAATGGAATAAGACAGAGAAGGGGTACACAGGTAAATACCTCCTTAAAAGAGAAGTAAAGTTGCAAGAAGAGACAGTAGGTGGCGCAATAGAGAACCCCTCCCACATGTGGCATGTGGGAGGGCTGAATTCAAATCCTGCTGCAGACACTTACTAGCTGTGTGGCCCTTGGAATATTACTTAACCTCTCTCAGCCTCCATTTCCTCATCCATAAAATGGGGATCATAATAGAGTCTACTTCATAGGGCCATTGGGAGGATCAAATGGGATAGAATATGGAAAGTACTTTGCCAATCATAAAGTAATATAGAAATATTAATTATTATTATTATTAAGATGAAGATATACTTATTTAAACATGTGCATGAGGGTTTTTCTGGTGGGGGGGGGATGAAGTACAGATGATGGATGTTGTATGATGGACAATGTCAGGAAGGAGGAGAGCAGGGAAGAGGCATTTGGGAGGACCACTTACTGAAGCTCCAGGCTCGCCAGGTTCACCAGGGGGACCTTGGAAACCTTGGGGACCCTGGAAGATGAAGAGATCGAGGAAGCATGAGAATGACAAGTTATCACCACATGACTCTCATCCTGGCCGCTATCAGTACTGTCACTGCTATCCTTTTCATTCATCACCACCATTTAAACTCAGCGTCTATCTGAGTTTGCCTGCTTTGTGCTAATTCACATAATTGGCAACACCTTCATCAGATTCATTAGCATCAGTATCAGCATCAGCATCACCCTGCTTCCAGCTTCTCACCTTTCAGAGGCAGGAAGCATAGGGCCGCTTGCAAAGCTGACTGCCCAGAAAGGTGCCCGGAGCATCTCTCCCCTATCTTTTCCTTACCCCAATCCATAAGAGACTGTCAGGTTATTAAGTGACTGAAAGACTCTGAATTGGGGAGAGGGAAATGGTGGGGGAGGAGACAATCCCAGATACTTACTGGGGAGCCAGGGGGACCAGGGAGACCACGAGGACCAGAGGGACCCTATGGAGAGAAAAGAGAAACAATGAAGACAATGCACAAGGAAAATGCAAGGCAGAGAATACCTTTTTATATTTTATTTCCCAGGTATTCCCTATTGCCCTCAGCAATCCTTGAAATCCCAAAGAAGGTCTTCACCTCCTAATAAAACCAACCAAATTTGAAAGTGCTTGGCCCCAACTCCTTCCCAAGTTCTCTAATCTTATTTGCCTCTTTTTGTATCCCTAATGTACCTGACACATAGTAGGTACTTAATAAATGTTAACTGATTGATTAATTGATTTCCTGGCCTCCCTTTGCCCCGGTGAACTCACCATGGGTCCAGGAACAGACATGCCACCACCTGATTTCTCATCATAGCCGTAAGACATCTGGGAAGCATAGTTCTAGGGGGGAAAAAGAGGGAGGGAAAGGGTTAGGCCAATTCATGGAAAGGGAAAAAAATCTTTTCAAGAGTGACCTAATTGTATACTTACTCCTCCAAGACCAGGGAGACCAGGGGGACCAGGGAGGCCGGGAAGACCAGGCTTTCCTGGGTTGCCATCTTTTCCAGGTAGGCCTGGGAGTCCCTGACAGGGAAAGATCAAATGCCAATATGTCAGCCACAAAGCAGATACTACACTCACTGCCCACCACCAAACTTCCAAGGGAGAATTAAAAAATTTACCCTTTCACCCCGAGGCCCAGTATCTCCTTTGGGACCCTGTGAGTTTAGAAGAAAAAAAAAAGAAAAAAAAAGATTAGACAGGGAAGTGGGCACTGGAGAAAGATATAAACAATGAAACAAAAACCCAAGAACTATTGTTTACCTGGACTCCTATTTCTCCGGGAGAGGATGGTGAAGCTATTAGGAGGAAGAGAGAAAGGATCAGAAGATGACTCACCAGCAGAGGGGTAGGGGTGGTCTAGAATACTACCAAGCCCAAAAGAAAACTAAGACCTCTAGTGGTCAGGGAGGATTGAATGGAGTGAGAGAGGGAAGGGAGAGAGAGAGAGAGAGAGAGAGAGAGAGAGAGAGAGAGAGAGAGAGAGA
>NC_058133.1:199063951-199114181 GCF_016433145.1 Gracilinanus agilis
TCTGAAATTTATTTCTTTATTCCATTTCCTTCTTTCACCTTTCCTTCCTTTCTTTTTCTTTCTTCCTTCTTCTCTTTCTTCTTTTCTCTCCTTTATATCTTTCTTCTTGCCTTCCATTCCTTCTCTCTTCCTTTCCTCTTCTATCCTTCCTTCTTTCCTTCTTTTCATTTGGAAAGTCTTCAATGCTGGAAGTGAGTTCCCCTCTGGGAGTTCCTAATACCTATGAAATCCCAGGTTCAGTCCTTATCCCTAGCCTTCCCTTCAGATATAGAGGTCCAGTCAAGCTGACCTTCTTGCTCTTGCTCATATATACCATTCCATCTCTCACCTCCATGCAGTTACAGAGACCAGGCCTCATTCCTGGAATGCACTCTCTCTTCCCCAACTCTGCAACTTAAAATTCTCAGTTTCCTTCAACTAAGCAGAAACAGCACCTTACAAGAAGCCTTCCTTGATTCTCCCTACTATTATTAGTGCCTCCCAAATGAAATGATTTTGTATTTATTGTGTGTTCATTTTACAGCCTCTGTAGCACTGACTACTGCCTCAGATGGAATGTAAGCTTCTTGAGGGGAAGATGATTTCAGTCTTGTCTTTGCATGCTCAGAACTTAGCACAGTGCCTGACACATACTAGATATTTTGTAAATGCTTGTTATTAATCAACTCTCAGTTAATAAACATTAAGTTCCTGCTTAGTTCAATAAACATTAAATTCCTACTATGTGCATATATGCCTTTATTTAGTACTATGCCCAATAAACATTTATCATGTTCTTACTAAGGGCACATATACTTTTATTAAGTTCCTACTATATGCAATAAACATTTGTGAAGTTCCTACTATGTACAAAAAATATGAAAAACAAGATAGTCCCTGCTCTCATAGAACCTACAATCTAATGGAGGAAGACAACACAGAAAAGAAAATTGATGAGCACAGGGGCAGTACAATGGCTAGAGCTTCAGGCCTGGAGACAGGACGTCCTGGCTTCATATCTGGTCTCAGACACTTCCTAGTTGTGTGACCTTGGGCAAGTCACTTAACCCCAATTGCCCAGCCTTTGCCACTCTTATGTCTTAGAATCAATATTTAGTATCGATTCTAAGACAGAAGGTGAGGTAAAGAAAGCTGAAAAGTGAAAGAGGTTTGTGGCGCTGGGGAAGGTTTCTGACTCAGGAACATGGTGGAAGCTCAGAGAAGTCCCAAAGTAGCACAGTCAGGTGAGAAACAAGGAGATGTTCTGAGCTGTCCAGTTAGAGGGAGGTTTTAGAGTTCATGGCTCCACCCTCCAATCAGAGGAATAGAGGAAGCGATTCTCTCCATGGAGCCAGTAGATTTCAAGGTTTGACATTGTGTGTGTATATGTGTGTGTGTGTGTGTGTGTGTGTGTGTGTGTGTGTGTGTGTGTGTATGAGCATGTCTGTGTATGTCTCTGTGTGTTTCTGCATGTGTCTGTATATCTGTATCTATGTATTGCTGTCTGTCTGTGTCTGTATCTGTGTGTGTGTGTGTGTGCCTGTGCATGTCTGTGCCTGTGTGTTGTGTCTTGGGGATGGAACGAAAGGTATGGCTCTGTGGAGGAGATAAAGAAACAGACCATGTGGGAGAGTGAGGCAAGCTTCCTGGAATCCATCCCAACCAACTAGAAGACAACTAACAAGACTGTGATGGAGAAGAAATCAGAGGCCAAAGATTGGGAGAGAGGGGATGCTTCCTGCCCATGGAAGTGTCCAGAAGCAGGAGAGGACGTGTGGCCAGGGAATGGGATCATAAGATCTAGAACCAAAAGAAACCTCATACCCCATCTAATCCTGTCAAGTGCACGGGGTAACAAAGTCAGTATGTATTGGAAGTGGGACTTGAATGAAGATTTTCCTCAGTTCTAGGTGAACTTTCCATCCACCACATTGCCTCTCAAAATAAGGGAGACAACATGTAAGTAACTAGAAAAACAAGAAGTGAGAAGAAAAGGTATTCTGACCATGGGGATCATTGATCAGTTGTGTCCAATTTTTCATGATCCTGTGAATCTTATTGGCCATGGGATTTTCTTGGCAAAGGTACTGGAGTGCTTTGTCACTTTCTTTTCCAGTAGATTAAGGCAAGCAGAAGGTTTAGTGATGTTCTCAGGGTCACACAACTAGTAAATGTCTAAGGCTGGATTTGAACTCAGGTTTTCCTGACTGCACACCCAGCACTCTATTCACCAAGCCACCAAACTACCTCCTGAGCATGGAGTACAAGCAGCGAAAATATTGAGTTGGGAGATGGAGATCTTTATGTAAAAGATAAAGAAAGAAAGCCCACATACCTACATCATAGAATGGATGGGGGGCAATAGCTATGTGAGTGGGGAATAGAATACCTTTTCAGATTTAAAAATTAATATCCAATAACTCCAAGTATTATATTTTATAAGATTTATTAATAATCACTTGAAGTAGAGGAAATAAAAAGACAAAAGTAAAAAGCCCAAGTAAAGATAAGTTTTCCCTACTGTGTTAGTGGGAGAAGAGAGAGCAAAGGCAGGGTTACAGAAACTTTATCTCCAAAACGTCAGGATATAACGTGAGGATGAAAGTGGAATTCTGGGAAATGAAGTCCTGGTGTCCAAAATTGTAATTACACACTGTCTACCCCAACCTGGTATCAAAGGAGAAATGAGAAGACTGAAAACAGAATGGCTGCATGGGGAGAGTGTGAAGGATGACTTGGAGGTTGTGAGCCTGGATAACTGGATGGGTGGTGATGCTTAAACAATAATAGGGAAATCCAGAAGAGGGGAGAAAAACAAGATAATGAGCTCTGTTGTAAGTGTAATAAGTTTGAGACACCTAGTTCAAGACCTCCAAAAGGCAGGTGGTGAGAAAAGAATATTCAGAGGGACATGGAAATTGGGTTCAATTGAATGGCTATTGTGTGGGGAAGGGAATACACTTGTTTTGTGTGGCCCCAGAGGGCAGAATCAGAAATCATGGAGGTCCAATTATGTTCCATGTCAGGAAAAACTTCCTAACAATTAGAGCTCCTCCAGAGTAGATCAACTACCTGGAGAGGAGGTGGGTTTTTCTTCCTTGGAGGTCTTCAAGTAGAAACTGGAAGATCATTTGTAATTATATTGTAATATAGTACAGTATGTAGTATGTTATATTAATTATATTATATATCATGTCATATCATGTCATTGTATTGTTACATTTATTATATCATATTTATTATTATTTTTATATGACATATATTATGTTATATTGCATTATGCTATGTTATGTGATATTATGTTATAATATATTACATTACATTGTATTATATTGTCTAATGTTATGTTCTATTATTTATTATCCTATATCATATTATATTACATTACATTATGTAACAACATCGCATCATGTTATATTGTATCATATTATGTTATATTCCTATATATTTCATTATATTATATTATGAGTATTCCATATCATATCATGGCATGGGATGCCATATTATATTATCACATAATATCTTCTCATATAATAATATCATATTATATTATGAATATATTATAGTGGATGTTCCTTCCCGTACAGGTTTGTCTCAAAGGCTGCTGAGGTTCCTTCCAACTCTCAAATTCTGTCCTTCTGTGATATGAGGCTGGAGCTCAAAAGAGAGGCTAGGACCAGATATATAGATCTCAGGCACTGGCACAGAGATGATCATTGAACCTATGGGAGCTGATGGGCTCATTGAATGAAATAGTATGGAGCAGGCTTTCTTAACCTAGGATTCCCTGGATTTCTTATTAATATTTTGATAATTATATATCAACATAATTGGTTCCTTTGTAATCCTGTGTGTTTTATGCTTTAAAAAATATTGTTCAGAAAAGGGGTCCATAGACTTTACTGGACTGTGAAAGCAGTCTATGATGCCCAAAAGATGGAAAACTCTTGGCACAAAGGAAAAAGAGAACTGGACCTGAGATAGGATCTTTGGGAGAGCAAAACTCCTGGGTCCTGGACAATAGTATTAGTGACCCTGATGAGATCCAGTAAAGGAGCCTGAGGAGCAGTTAAACAAATAGAACCCACTTCTTTGTGACTTACTTTTCTCATCTATAAAATAAAGATAATATTTGACTTCCTGTCAAGGCTATTGTGGATCAGACTAGAGAATGGTTGTCAAAGTGTTTTGTGAATGGTAAGACTCTATACACAGATAAAGAATTCTTTTCCCTCTCTCTTTTCTTTTCTTCTCTTTCCCTTCTTCTGGCTTTTACCCTTTCTCTCTGGTATTTTTTCCCACAGTTTCTGCCTTTCTGTTCCTCTTCCTTAATCTTTCTGTACATTTCCTCCTTGATCTCTGTCTCAGTCATCTTCCATCTCTGTCCTCCTTTCTCTCTCCCCATCTTGGTTCTATATGTCTCCTCTTTCTTGCGTTCTCTCAGGGCTTTTTCTGAGCCTCCATTTCTGTCTTCCTCTTTGTCTCTATCGCTTTTCTGTCCGTTTCTCTCTCTGCTCCTCCCAGTTGTATCAGCCTCCACTCTGACTCTTCCCACCCTTTTGCAAGAGGCCCCTTCTCCAGTAACCCAACCCAGTCCTTCTTCCCCCAGCAACAGGCTGTGGTAGCCACCTCATCACTTTGGATCAGGAGGAGAGAGGGATATTTGCGTTGTAGCCAAAAGCATCTCGTTGAAATAAAAGCATCAGTGAATCCTTCGGGCCCTGGCTAAGACGCAGGAGAAACCTCTAAGGAAAGGAATCAAGGGAGCCCCACATCGAGATGCTACTTTTCCCAATCCCTCCCATTACCCAAAGTACATGCTTCCATAGTTTGCTCATGCCTTCAGGCACTGCCCCAAACCCAGGCTCCCTTGGACCAGCTGTGCCAACATCTCTTTTTGGATTCCTGAGCTAATCCTGAGTATATCTCTCAGCCTTCTCACTGCTTCTTATCTCATCCTCTCTGATTCCTGAGCTGAGAACTTCCTGTGTCTCTGAGCCCTGCATTGGGCAATAAGGGGGGAAATCCAGGCAAAGAAGGACACGTATTTCTTAACCTCAAGGAGCTCCTGTTTTGATGGAGAAGACATAAAGCCTCACCTTCAAGGAACTCTTAATCTAATGAGAGAGACCTAGTCCCTGCTGTCCCAGAGTTCCAGGGGTGATGAGGGAAACACAGTCCCTGATCTCAAGAAGCCTCTGATCTAATAGTGGAAGAAAACACATACATAGGAGGCAGAGGAACCCTGGCAAATTATATCTCATTTCCTCTGAATAATAAAACAGAGTATTTGGACCTCAGTAGCAGCAGAAGGGACTGAGGAGTAGATAAAAGACTAGTTCCCTGTCAGAGGTGTATGGGGTACTAGAATCAAAGACAAGCCAGAAAGACACTCCTGAAGAGGAGGATCACTATGAGGCATAGTAAATAGTGCCCTGTATTAGAGTCAGCAAGACCTGAGTTCAAATTTAGCCTCAGACACTTACTAGCTGTAAGACCCTGGTAAGTCACTTAACCCCAATTACCTCTTCTGTAAAATGGGGATAATAATAGTAACTCCATCTCAGGGTTATGTGAGGATAGAATCAGGTAATTATAAAATGTTTAGTGCAGTGTCTGCACTTAGTAAGTGCTATGTGTTAGCTATTAATATTATTATCTGAAGGCTAAGCTATCTGGAGGCAAGGTGAAGGGCAATAGGACTTCAGGACCAGTTGTCTTGGAGAAGTGATTTATCTAAGACTCTTTCCATCTTATAATCTAATGTTAGAAGGGTCATCAAATCATAGAATGTTAGAACGGGACCAAACTTGTACAACTGAATAGACATTGTTTTTAAACACTTACCTTCTGTCTTAGAATTAACATTAAGAATTAGTCCCAAGGCAGAAGAGCAGCAAGGGCTAGGCAATCAGGGTTAAATGACTTGACTAAGATCACACAGCTAGAAGTGTCTAAGGCTATATTTGAACCCAGGACCTCCCATCTCTAGGACTGGCCCTCTATCTACTGAGCCACCCAGCTGCCCCTAAATTGATATTTATTAAGCTCTTCCTAGGTGTAAGATCTTGTGGTGTGGTGGGGTTGGAGGTAGGATGGGAGGGAAGGGAAAAACAAATGTGAAACAAGGTACACTCCTTGCTCTCAAAGAACTCACAATTTAGCAGGGAGATGAAAAATACACATGTAATCATAATACAAGTTAGTACGTAATTAAATCTTTTTTTTTTACTAGACTTGTGATTTTATTGGTATAGAGAAGTCCAGGTGAGAGAACTCCCTCTTACCAGTACCTGTCCTGGATCACTGCTTTGTGGTGGAGGAGGGACTTGTTTAGCTCAATGAAACAAGAGGCTATCCCATGCAGGATTACTGAAGATGGACAGGACATAATGGAGAGCTCTGAAAAAAGGGGTGATCCACTGGAGAAGGAATCTCCATTATCTTTGCCAAGAAAACCCATGTGAAAACGATAAAAGATTTGACATCAGAAGATGAGCTCAGGTTGGAAGGCTTACACTGTGCCAGTGGGGAAGAGCAGAAGACAGTTACAAGTAACTTCAGAACTAATGAAGCAACTGGGCCAAAGCTGAAAGAAAGCTCAGTTGTGGATGTGTCTGGTGACAAAGGGAAAGTCTGATACTGCAAAGATCAATATTGCATAGGAATGTGGAATATAAGATCTATGAATCAAATGAAGCTGAGCAAGATCAAACAGGAGATGGAAAGTTTAAACATTGACATCTCAGGTGTCAGTGAATTGAAACGATCTGGAATGGGTGAATTTAGTTCAGGTGATCATTCCATAGACTACTATGAGCAAGACTCCCTGGAAGGAATGGAGTAGCCTTCATAATAAAAGGCTGAGAAAAGCAGTATTGGGGGATAATCTCTCTGATGATATATATTTTTTCAATCCTTACCTTCCATCTTTGAATTGATACAGTGTATTGATTCCAAGGCAAAAAAGTGGTAAATGCTAAGCATTGGGGGTTTAGTGACTTTCCCAGGGTCACACAGCGAGGAAGTGTCTGAGGTCACATTTGAACCTAGGACTTCCTGTCTCTAGACCTGGCTCTCAATCCTCTGAGTTATCTAGCTGTCCCCTTGGGGTATAATCTCTCTCTCTCTTTTAAAACCCTTACCTTCTGTCTTAGAATCGATACTGTGTATTGATTCCAAGGCAGAAGAATAGTAAGGGCTAGGCGTTAAGTGATTTGCTCAGGGTCATATAGCTAGGAAGTGTCTGAGGGCAGACTTCCCATATCCAGGCCTGCCTCTCAATCCACTGAGCCACCTAGTTTCTTGGGGTATAATATGAAAAATGACAGAATGATATCAGTTTGAATCCAAAGGGAACCATTCAGCATCATACAAATACAAGTCTGTACTCTAACCACTGATACCAAAGAGGTTAAAGTTGCTCAATTCCATGAAGACCTACAACATCTTCTAGAAATAACACCAAGAAAAATACATCACATTCATCATAGAAGATTGGAATATTAAAGTAGGAAATCAAAAGATAATTGGAATAAGAGGCAAATTTGGTCTTGGAGTCTAAAATGAAGCAGGACAGACTAATAGAGTTTTATCAAGATAACTCACTGATCACAGCAAATACCCTTTTTTCCAACAGTGCAAAAGGCAACTCTATACATGGACATCATCAGACAGTCAATATCAAAATCAGATTAAGTATATACTTTGCAGTCAAAGGTGGAGAAGTTCTCTATTTAGTTAAACCAAGACCTGGAACTGACTGTGACTCAGATCATGAGGCTCATATTGCAAAATTTAGATTTAAATTGAAGAAAAGGTGAACCATTAGAACTTATATGTATGATCTAAATAGCATCATTTATGAATATGAAGTGGAAATGATGAATAGATTTAAGGGATTAGATCTGGTAGATAGAATGCCTGAAGAACTATAGCCAGAGGTTCTCAATATTGTATAGAAGGAAGCAACAAAAAATATCACCCCAAATAAGAACAAGAAAGCAAATGGTTGTCCTATAAGGCTTTACAAATAGCCAAGGAAAGAAGCAAAAGGGAAAGGAGAAGGGGAAAGTTAAAGAGATCTCTTCAAGAAAATTAGAGATATCAAGGGAAAATTTATGCAAAAATGGGCATGATGAAAGACAAGAAGAATAGGGACTTAACAGAAGTAGAAAAGGTTAAGACTTGGCAAGAATATAGATAAGAACTATATAAAGAAAGATCTTACATCACTGATAAACAAGATGGTGAGGTTTCTAATCTAGAGCCATCCATCTTGGAAAATGAAGTGGAGTCGGCCCTAGGAAGTATTGCTAACAATAAGACTAGTGGAGGTAACAGAATTCCAGCTGAGTTATTTAAAATCCTAAAAAATGATGCTGTTAAAGTACTGCACTCAACATGCCAGCAAATTTGGAAAACTTAGCAGCGGTCACTGGATTGGAAAAGATCAGTTTACTTCCTAAAGAAGGTCAATGCCAAAGAATATTCAAATGATTAAACAATCATCCTTATTCACTTGTCAATAAGGTTATGCTTAAGATTCTGCAAGTTAGGATTCAGCAATATGTGAACTGAGAACTGCCAGAAGTGCAAGCTGATTTCAAAGAGGCAGAGGAACTAGAGACCAAATTGCCAACATTTGCCGGAGGATGGAGCAAGGGAGTTCCAGAAAAACATCAACTTCTTCTTCTTCTTCTTCTTTGACTATGGATTATAATAAGTCCTCAGAGATGGGAATACCTGATCATGATATTTGTCTCCTGAGGAACTTGTATGGTGGTCAAGAAGCAATAGTTAGAACTGATCATGGAACAATTGATTGACAACATTGAGGGAAGGAGTACAACAAGGCTGTATATTGTCACCATATTTATTTAACTTATTTGCAGAGTACAATGTGCAAAATGCTAAGCTAGACAAACCAAAATTCAGAGTTAATCTGTTAATGAGTTAATCATCTTAGATAAAAGATGATACCACTCTGATGGCAGAAAGTGAAGAATTAAGTAGTCTCTTGATGAGGGTGAAAGAGGATTGTGTAAAAGATGGCTTGAAACTTAACATGAAAAAACATATATTAAGATCATGGCAACTGGTCCATCACTTCCTGGCAAATACAAACAGTGTTAGATTTTTATATTCTTGAACTCAAAGATGACTGCAGGGGGTGACCGAAGCCATAAAATTGAAAGATGCTTGCTCCTTGGAAGGAAATCTGGATAGCATACTCAAAATCAGAAATATTACCTTGTCAACAAAGGCCCATATAGTCAAAGCTGTGGTTTTTCTAGTAGTCTTGTATGGCTATGAGAATTAATTATAAGGAAAGCTGATCGTCACAGAATCAATATCTTCAAATTATGGTGCTATAAAAGACTTTTGAGAGACCCATGGAAAGTAAGGAGATCAATTCAGTCAATATTTAAAGAAATTAATTAAGATTATTCATTGTAAAGACAAAGACTAGAGCTGAAGCTTAAATACTTTGGTTACCTAATGAGAAGACAGGACTTATTAAAAAAGTTGAAAAACTTATGTTGGGAAAAATTGAAGGTAAAAGCAGAAGGGGATGACAGAAGATAAAATGGATAGATAGTATCATGGAATCAACTTGAATATAAGCTTGGACAGACTTCAAGAGATAGTGGAGGATAGAAGGGCCTGGCATGCTATGGTCCATGGAGGTCACAAAGAATCAGACACAACTGAACAACAACAATCAATGCAGATCAGAAGCAACTCTGCAACTGAGAGTCTCAGATGTGGGGTTTAATCCTTGGTCCATATATGTAGATAGATTTCAGAGAGAACTTTGATGAGAAAAAAATGTATCTTTATTTTTGCTAACCTCTAAACAAAATTTAGTATTTCTTTCAATTATTTAAGAACATTATTATGAGAAGGAATCCATAGGCTTCATTAATCTACCAAAGGTATCCATGACATAAAGAAAGGTTAAGAATCTGTCTTAGAAGAATGATCTGAGCCCCTGAGAAGTTAAGTGATTTGTACAAGGTCACATAGCCCAAGACCTTCTATTTATCTACAACTCAGCTGTCCCTTAAAAAATACTTACTTTCCATCCAATCAATACCATGTATTGGTTTCAATGCAGAAGAGTGGTAAGAGCTAGGCAAAGGGTGTTAAGTGACTTGCCCAGGAATTAAAAAATAATTAGAAACTAAATAATCTAATTTTTCAAAACTGGTGGGCCAAAAAACAAATCATAGAAATAATCACTGATTTCAATGAAGAGAATGACAATGAGGAGACAACATACAAAATTTATGGGATACAGCCAAAGCAGTACTCAGGGGAAATCTTATATCCCTAAATGCTTATATCAACAAAATTGAGAAAAAGGGGATCAATGAACTGGGTAAGTGACTTGCCCAGGGTAACATAGCTAGGAAGTATCTGAATCCATATTTGAACCCAAGATCTCCCATCTCTGGGCCTAGTTCCCAAACCACTGAGTCAACCAGTTGCCCCCCAGTTGCTTCTTTTTTATATATGTTATATTTCATTTTATTATTTAATATTATGTGTCAACAGATAGTGGCTGTTTTGACATTGTGTGAAGGAAAGGCATAAGAATCTAATATGTATAAATATAAGTTAGTGGTAAAATATATCAAAGAAACACAATCATAGAAAAATAAATTTCCAAGGAATCATAGGAGTTATAGAATAACCAATTGCCTTTTTTAATAGAAATGTCAGAAATGGGAAAATTTGAGAAGATAGAGATCAAGGAAAGATTTCTTAAAGGTACTTAAATGCTTGGTGGATTTAAACAAATGGAAATTCTTACTATTGCAGTAATCTAGGTGGTAGTAATGAGGGTCTGAATTAGGATTGGAACAGCAACGGATGGGAAGGAACAGATCTGAGAAACAATGCGTTAGTCATCTTTCCCCCTCAAACCCTTCTTGCCTCCCCTCACTCAATTTGGGTGTTACCTTCTACTCCTCACTACCAGTCACTCTACACCTTCTTTCTGTTGTTGTCTTGTTTCTAATATTCACATCTCTTGAAAACATCTCCCTTGCTCCTCTGAAACTGCTACCATTCTGAAGCAGGTCATCATCACTTCACTTCTCAACTATTACAATAGCCTATTAGGTGGATGTCTACCCTAAGCATGAGAAGACTTTCCTTGGCAGAATGGACAGATGAGAGCAATTTGTTCCAACAGTCATGAAGGCAGCTAAAGCAGGCACTGTGGAGTGCTTACAGCTTGGACAGATATGGAAGATGCCAAGGTCATCCATTTTATCCCAGACCATCACTGATCTCCTTGCCATTTGACTTGCCACTGGACTTGGGTGACTCTGGAAGAGAGTGAGGCCAATGACTCTGTGTAACTCTGCCTCAATTAAATCCAATCCATGCACAAATCAAGACATCACACCTTGATGCCATTGGTCCTCTTCAAAAACAAAGGACAAAGCAACCTCTTGGTGTGTCTCCTTGCCTCAAGTCCCTCCCTGCTCTACTCCATCCTCTGCTCAACCACTGAAACAGTTTTCCTCAAAGGTCTGAGTACTGCCACAGGCCTCCTTGCTGTTTCTTATAGAGGACACAGCATCTCCTGACTTTCTTGCCATTGCACTAGCTAGCCTCCATGACTGGAGAGCTTTCTCTTCTCCTCCCATTGTTCCTGTTCTCTCTACCAACTTCCCTTCTAGTGTCTTCCTTATTTTTCATTTACATTGTACACAGTAACAGCAATATTGTATACTGATCAATTGTGAACGACTTAGCTGTTCTCAGCAATACAATGACTTAAGACAAACCTGAAAGACTTTTGATGAAAAATGCTATCCACCTCCAGAAGAACTGATGGAGTCTGAATGCAGATCAAAGCATATGACTTTTTCTTTATTTTTTCACGGTTTTTTTGGTCTGTGTTTTCTTTCACAATACAGCTAATATGGAAGTAAGTTTTACATATGAGTTACATATTGTAACTTTTATCAAATTGTTTGCCTTTTCAAAAAGAGGGAACAGCGCAGAGAGGGAAAGAATTTTGGAACTCAAAATTTTTTTTAAAGAAATGTTAAAAATTCTTTTTTCATATAATTGGGAAAAAATAAAATATTACTAAAAGAGAAAAGGAAAAAACAAACAAAGAACTCTTCTGCTACTTAGTGGATAATCCTTAGAAGTTGCCTTGACCAAAAATTTCACCATCTTTTGAAGGATCAGATGTTGATCTTCTGGCTTGGTTCTTGAGTGACTGACATTAGAATTCTTCACCAGGCCTGGACTTGAAATCTTTTTAGCTTGGTAGGACCCGCCTAAGCTTATACTTTCCTGGCTTGACCCCAGAGGACTCAGGGTCTCCTTCATGCTCAGAAAAGGACTTGGATGCAAGAGATCATAGGGGGCAGCACTTGGGGCAGCTAGGTGGTTCAGTAAGAGAGTCAAGCTTGGAAATGAGAGATCTTAGGTTCAAATATGGGCTCAGATTCTTCTTAGATGGGTGACCCTGAACAAGTCACTTAACCCCCATTGCCTAGCCCTTACCACTCTTCTACCTTGGAACCAATACATAGTATCAATTCTAAGAAAGAAGGTAAAAGATTAAAAAAAAAAGAATTGGCAGAACTTGGTGGTCAGGTGGCACAGTGGATAGAGTGCCTGGTCTGGAGTCAATAAATCCAAATTTGTCTCTAGACACTTCTTAGCTGAGTGATCCTGGGTGAGTCACTTAACCCCCATTGCCTAGCCTTCTGCTTTGTAACCAAATACAAAGTATTTATTCCAAGGTGGAAGGTAAGAGTTGTGTTGTGTTTTTTTTAATGAGCTGGAGAAGGAAATGGCAAATCACTCCAGTATCTTTGCCAAGAAAACCCCAAATGGGATCAGGAAGTTGGACATGACTGAAAAATGACTGAACTGAATTGGCAGCTAGATGGATGTCAGAATAAAGGAGAGGGGAATTAGGGCTAGAGTCCAAACGTTCTCTGAAATTTTGAACAGGGAAGTTGAGGTAAGGAGCAAGTTCAGGGGAGAATGCAATGAATTCAATATCAGGCATGTTGAATCTGAGATATAGATAGAATATATAGATGAAGCAGTCCAAAAACTGTCCAAGATTGAGGACTAATGCTCAAAAGAGCAAGCTGACTAGATTAGACGGAATAGAAACATCTGCATAAAGGAGTAATGATTTTTGATACAAGCTCCTTGAGGACAAAACTGTTTTGATTTCTATTTGTATAGTTTGACACCTAGTAAACACTGAGAAACTCAAATTATAATACCGGTTTTACAGATGGGGAAAATTGAGAGCTGGGTCATGAAACCAAGGGGAAGGAGACAATATCAAGAAGTGTAATGACTACTATCAGATGTAGAAAAGTTAAGGACTGAGAGCTGAGGTCGGTGGACTTGGTAATGACCTTGGAGCATCCTTTTGTAGAGTGGTGGAGACTGAGGCCAATTTGCAGGGGATTGAGAAGTGAATAGTAAGGGAAGAGAGGAAGCAAGCCAAGGTCACTCTTTTTTTTAACCTTTACCTTCCATCTTAGAATCAATACTGTATTGGTTCCAAAGCAGAAAAGCAGTAAGGGTGAGTCAAGGGGAATTAAGTGACTTGCCCAGGGTCACACAGCTACGAAGTGTCTGAGGCCAAATTTAAACCCACGACTTCTCATCTCTGGGCCTGGCTTTCAGCTGCCACCAGCCGAGGCCACTCTATAGAAATTTTATAGTGAAGAAGAGACGGGATGAAATTTAGGGGTGGGTGGAAGGGCAGGGGCAGCAATCACCTTCTTCTTAATCCAGCACTTTCCTCCTCTTATAGATCAGGAGGAAGATATGACTTGGTCACGTTCACACAGCTAATTGTTGGGTGTGGGGTTCTAGGACTCTTGCCTCTCTCCCAGGCTACTTCTCATGAATCCACTTGTGTTTTTGTTATTGTTACCTAGGGCTAGTCCAACTCCTGGCACCCATGGGAATGCTGAGATTCAAAGAAAGACCTCGTATAATCCATCATCTCCTGCTGAACCTGAACACATGTCCGAGGTATTTATTTTGGGGTTCTGCGATACCATCTTTCTTCAGAATAGGGGAATGGAGAAGAAAATTAGTAGATAACTATTTGTCTCCAAGGATAACAGTTCAGAAGCATCAACCATCAGAGGTGAAAGTGCCCTGATTCAAGCCCTTCATTTTCCAAATGTGGAAACTGAGGTCCAATAACTTCACTGAGATTACCTTGCTAGTTAATAGCAGATCTAGGTCTAGAAGCCCCAGCAAGGACAGGATTTTCCAGATAATTCTTCCTGCCATCTATCTCTGATCTTTGATTCTTAGGACCTCATGAGTCCAGGAGCCCAGAACTAGAGCCCAGAAGGCATGGTGTGTGAATCTCTGAGCAGCCCAAGCAGAGACAATGGCATGGAAAAAACTGCTGCCCGAGGGGACAAAGTCAGTCACAGGCAGAGGCTTGGCTGGATTCTGGGGGTTTTCAGCATTTGAGGAGGGAGCCTGATTGACCTGAGATATGGCTGGGAGCTGAGATGAGGACGCCAGAAGGGCCAGATGGGGTATGAGGAGCCCCACCTTCAGACTCAACCAGGCACTAAGATCCCCCTTTTCCCCTCTCCAACCCACCCCAAATGAAGCTGAAAGGCAAGAAGAAGGAATGAAAGATGGGTAGAATCAACCACATAGAAGAGGTTTGGCACAGGCTGAGGGCCTTGATTCAAACCATCTGCACAGTGGGGCTGGGATAGGAGCTCTAGCTAGTGAGCGAAGACTGCAGATTGAGGAGGAGCCTGGGAAGCAGGCTGGGGGAGTGGGGACAGCCCAGGGAGCAGACTCCTTCCTTCCAGACATCCAAGCCTAGATGACTTAGCCCACAAGCCCAGCCCAGCCCGCTGACCTCATTCCCAGCCACCACCACCCCCTCACTCTATTCCACTCCCAGGCCCCCCTTCTGGCTGCCACGTAGGCTGGAAGGCTAAGAGTTAGCAGTGGTAAGGTAGGAGGGGGGTGGCATCTCTGCTCCCAAACCCAAAGAAGGTGGGCAAGAAAGATCCAGGCATCTGAGCATCTGTCCTTTCTGGCTCTTCAGCTCTCCCCAAGCTAAGATGGTGCTTAGAGATCCTTCTTGCCTCCTCAGGGCACGCAGGGTCTCATTTGTCTTCTCCCCGGATGCCAGAGGTCAAAGCGGGCAGAGATTGGGATAAAGTGTAGAGCAGGGGTTGGAGCCTGGAATGGCCTGGATACCCATCGTTGTCTCTCTGTCTCTATAGACCCCGATGTCCTAAGACCTTTTGAGATGTCGTATCCATGAGACCAAGCTGATGGCTGGACAGTCCTTCTGGAGAGCTAACCTGGATCCCTTCCTTCTACTGCAGCAGGAGTCATCTCGAGAATGGAAAGGAAGGGGGAGGAGGCAAGACCAGTGTTTCTCTCCCAGGGACAGCTTCTATCAGCTCTTACCCCCCAGTCCCACATATCTTCCCCTTGGCTTCAGATCCACTATTCCTTCTGCCTTTTCTATCCTCCTGCCTCCTCCAGCCCCGACCTACCCATCCATCTTAGGGTCTCTGCCCAGCCTGGGGCTGCCCTGGTGGCCCCTGAAGCTGTGCATTCCCGAGCTGTGAGTCATCCTGGGGAATGTCTGGTCTCTGGCCACAACTTTCCCTCCATGCACTGACCTCCCCCACCAGCAAAGAGAGCCTGATCCGAGGAGGGTGCAGGGCCCTGGAAGAGGCGCTCCCCAACTCCCAAAAAGCTGAGGGTGGTCCCCTCTCCCCCCAGTGGGAGTCGGGGTTCCAAACCTGACCCCTGGGATTCCTCCCCTCCCCAGACCATCCCCACAACCCCAGCCAGACTTTTCAGTTCTCCTCTCTAGCCCAGGGGAAAACCGAGGTGGAGGGAAGGACAGAGCAGGATTATGGGACTCTTCAGGGTGGACCCAATCATTTCGGCTCCCAGTTTTCCCTTAGGCTCCCTGCTGGTTGGGAGATGTGCCCAGGCCCCACTCTCCTCCCTGCCCCCCCACCCAAGGCAGATCCAGGCTGTTTCTGTCTTCAAAGGCCTGAGAGCACTCATTCTGGAGGGTGACACGTCCCTGGGTGGGGGGATGGGGGAATCCACGTTTACAAGGAGGAAGGAGAGCTCTGCTTTCTCCTTGTGGGGCCCCCTCCTCTTCCTGTCATCTGTATGCTAGCCTGCTCTTCCTCTTTTCCCTCACCTCCCCGAATCGTAGGGTCATAGATTTAGAAGCTGAAAGGAACCGTAGAGGCAATAGAGTCCTTCATTTTATGGAGGAAACCGAGGCTGACGTGGCCTGCCCAGGATCACAGAGCTTGTAGGCATCAGAGGAGGGACCTGACCCAGGTCTTCCAGGCTCCAAGCCCTGTAGCTCACCATCTTCCTCACCATGCCTCTTCCCTCAATAGTTGCTAGAAACAGAACCTTCAGGTCCATTTTTCTTTTATCCTTTCTCTGAGAAACCCTCCCTTTCTCCCAAGTCTACCCCCAATTTGTGCATGTTTATACACTATATATATGTGAGTGAGTTTGTGAATGTTTTTTGTGTGTTTGTGCATACTTGTGTGTTCGTGTGATGATGTGCATATGTGTTTGCGTGTTTGTGTTTTTCTCATGTATATTTGTGCATGCTTGTGTTAGCGTGTGATTCTATGTGTGTATGAGTGTGTTTATATATGCCATGTGTGTGTATTTGTGCATGCTTGTGTGTTAGCATGTGATGCTCTATGTGCATATGAGTGTATGTTTATGTATGTCTTGTGTGTGTTTGTGTGTGTTCCTGTGTTTTTGTACATTTGTGTTTCAGTGTATGGTGTGTGTGTGTGTGTGTGTGTGTGTGTGTGTGTGTGTGTGTGTGCAGACTCCTACCCGGCACTGAGAACACGGCGTGCTGAGGCCCCCCTCTCCCTCCCTTGTCCTCCCCCATGAGCTCAGGGAGAGCGCTCTCATTCCTATCGAGCTGTAACATGTGGACTTTGGCACTGGTTCGCACTTGACACCTAGTAAAGGAAAACAAACTGGATGCTGGAGAAGGCGGTCAGACCACGGAGAGCGAAGAAGCAGGAGAAAAAGAGACAGAGCGGAAGTGAGAGAGAGCTGGGCCAGGGGGCCCGAGGGGACATCGGAGGAGCCTTCCGGATGGGGCAGGGGGTGCCTGGCTGCTGTGCCAACAAGGGTTGGGGAGGGGGCAAGGATGAGCCTGCCCACAGCGCCTTGCTCCAGGATGGATGTTTCTCTGGATCTCATTTTGTCTGTCTTTGTTTCTTTATTAATCTCTACAGCTTTTTATTTCTTTCCCCAATGTAGCCATCTGATTCCGCTTTTCTCCTTCCCATGTATCTCCTAGACCTGGCAGGTTCTACATAAAGATTTCATCCTTCAAGGAGCTAAGTTCAAATCTAGGACCTGCATGACTTTGGGCAAGTCCCTCAATACCTCTGGACCTCAGTTTCCCCTTTTATAAAATGAGAGTGTTCAACCAGTGGGTCTCTAGTGTCCTTTCTAGTTTAAAATCCTATGAATCCGGGCATCTGGGTGGTTCAGGGGATAGTGAACCAAGCTTGGAGATAGGAGATCCTATTTCAAATCTGGTCTCAGACACTTCCTAGCTGTGTGACCCTGGGCAAGCCACTTAAACCCCTTTACCTAGCCCTTACTGCACTTCTGCCTTGGAACCAATACTCAATATTGATTCAAACATGGAATTTAAGGGTTTAAAGAGTTTTAAAAATATGTTAAGGGAGCAGCTAGGAAGCACAGTGGATAAGAATACTACACCTGGAGTCAGGAAGATCTAGATTCAAATCTGGCCTCAAACACTTCCTAGCTGTGTGACCCTGGGCAAATTATTTAGCCCCAATTACCTAGCCCTTGCCGCTCTTCTGTCTTGGAGCAGATACTTTGGATAGACACTAAGACAGAAGGTAAGGGTTATCAAAAAAGAAATCCTACGAATCTGTGAGATGTGGTCAAGATCTAAGCAGGGGTTTGCTCATCTGCCCTAGAGCAGAGATTCAGAATCAATGCTAGGCAAGCCCTGAAGCGAAGATACCTATTCAGTATTTAGTGCAATAGTATTCCATCGCAATCATATGCCACAACTGGTTTAGCCATTCCTCACTTAATGAACATCCCCTCAATTTCCAGTTCTTTGCCACCACAAAGAGAGCTGCTATAAATATTTTAGGACATAGAGGTTCTTTTCCTTTTTTCCTTGATCACCTTGGTAAACAGACCTAAGAGTGGTATTGCTGGGTCAAAGAGTATACCCAGTTTTCCAACTCTTTGGAGATAATCCCAGTTTGCTCTCCATCCTGAAGAATTTCCTGGAAGACCTTAGAGAAAGAGACTGACTCTCTCTCTCTCTCTCCCTCGCCTCTCTCTCTCTCTCTCTCTCTCTCTCTCTGCTTTTCACCTCTCTCTCTCCTCCCTTCTCCCTGTCTCTCTTTCACCTCTCTCTCTGCCCCTTCTTTCCTTAAGATGCTCTTACAAAGCACCCCAGTTCATTCTCTATAAATTGACCCCTCCTCCTAGAAATTGATCAGATAAAAAGATTAGGAAGAGGAAGTGGAGCATACACCACCAAGATAAAGCTGTGAAAAGATAAAAGAATATTTTCATATCCTATAAGAACCAGTCTAAACCACCTTTCAAAACCCAGCTCAAACAATATCTCTCCTCTGAAGCTTTTTCTAATCACCTAAACCCATAGTAATCTTTTTCTTTCCTTGGAGTCTCTATGGAACTTACTATCATAGAATCTTAGGGCTGATGGAGACATAAGTCATTTAGGTCAAGCAATCTCCCCTCTAATAGATCTAAGAAATTATATTAATCTAGTGTCAGTAGTCTGTTTCCAGGCTCTACTCACCTACAATCCACTCTTCACATAGCTTCCAAAAACACAGGTCTGATCATGTCACTATCTAATTCAAGAATAAGCATTTATTAAGCACTTACTATGTACCAGAGAGACCTTTAGAGTGTTCTTGGTATCTACTGGGAGATCTGGAAGACACTGGCACAGGACCTCCTGCATAGCATGCCCACATCAAAGAAGGCTCTTTGCTCTTCAAGCAAAGCAGAATTGCAATAGCTCAAAAGAAAGTGAGATGGGTAAATTTAGAGACATGCCACCCCCCCAAAATTTCCCAGTTCCCCACCTTCTTATCCATGCTCCTACTTTGTCTAACGGGCTTTCTTTTGTGACAAAAAATAGTTAAACAAAATCAACAAACACAATGAGAAGTCTGGCAGCACACGAAGGATTATATACCAGTAATCTCCCACCTCTATAACAAAAGGAAGAATGTGTATTTTTTTCATCCCTCCTTTAGTGATAAGGTTGGCCATTCAAATTACACAATATTTGGCTTCTTTTTATTCTTCTTTTCACTTAAATTACAATAGTCCTTGTATAGACTGTTTTCTTGATGTGCCACAAACTCATCAGTGAATTAGAGAGATGTCTACCTTGGGCATATGAAGTCTTCCTCCAGTGGAATAGGTTGATGAGAACAATTTGTTCAAACAGCCATGAAGGCAGAGAAAGTAGACTCTGGGGAGCACTTAGTTTGGTTAGACCCTGAAGAAGCCAGTTATCCTCTGTATCCCAGGCCATCACCAGTCATGGACTTTTGTAGTGCCACTGGACTTTGATGACTTGAGAAGAGAGAGTGAGGTCAATGACTTTGTACAACTAGGCCTTACTTAACTCCAATTCATGCTTCAGTCCAAAGACATCCCCAGTGATGTCATTTTGGTCCTCTTCAAGTATGAAGGACAACAACCAACCAACTACACGCCTGGGGTGGATTTCTCTTTGACTCAATGACAAGTTTGTGACCCAGCAATTACCCTCAGCCTGGTTTTAGCCTGCCTGCCAAAAAGGTTTACCAGGGTGTGGCCAGTATACTTTTTTTTTAACCCTTACTTTCTGTCTTAGAATTGATACTAAGTATAGATTCCAAGGCAGAAGAGCAGGAAGGACTAGGCAATGGGGATCAAGTGACTTGCCCAGGATCACATAGCTAGGAAATGTCTGAGGCCAGATTTGAACCCACAACCTCCTATCTCCAGGCTTGGCACTCTATCCACTGAACCACCTGACCACTCATGCTACAGATTTTTAGAGCCACAGGTGAAAGTTAGGTGGCAGATGGATGCCAAATGAGGATGATCATCCCTGAAAAAGACTCAGCAAGCCCTCACCCTAGAGGTACCAGTCTTCCCTGAACACCCAGTACACCCACACTGGTACATAGCCAGCATTTAATAAATACTTATTCCCTTCCTTACCACAAAAAGTACTGTTGTGAATATTTTGATATACAAAAGACTTTCCTTATTTTGTCTTGAACCTTTTTGGAGTTCAATCTGGAATGGGATCTCTGAGTTTAGTCAAATGATTAGTCATTTTTCTTGCATAGTTCCAAATTGTTTTCCAGAATGGCTAGACCAATTCACAACTCCACCAAGAGTGCATTAGTGTGCATGTTTCTGTGGGGTCCAGTATTGCTTATATCTGTCTTTGGTCATATTTGTCAAGTTGATGCCTTTAAAGGTTTTTGAATAGGCAGTATATGTGGTCAGATCTGTGTTACAAGAATATCAGTTAGGCAGCTGTGGGAAGGAAGGGTTGTGGAAGGGGACAGATTGAAAGTAAGGAGGCCAGTTAAGAGGCTACTATAATCATTCAGCAAGAGAATATAAGGGACTGAACTAGGGTAGAGGCTTCATGAAAGAAGAAAAAAAGAAGGGATATAAGAGCATTAGTAAGAGTAGAATCAATGGGATTTGGAGAGAGAAGAGAAGAGAAGAGAAGAGGAGAGAAAGAGAGAGAGAGAGAGAGAGAGAGAGAGAGAGAGAGAGAGAGAGAGAGAGAGAGAGAAAGTTAAGAATGACTTCAAGGCTGCTAACCTAGGTGATCAGAAGGATGGTGACACTCTTAAGAAAAATAGGGAATTTAGGAGGAGAAGGGAAACATGAGTTCAGTTTGGAACACAATGAGTTTGATACCTAAAGGACATTTGAGTGTAGCAATCTAGCAGGCAGCTGGGGGCATGAGACTGGCACTCAAGAGGAAGACTAGGGCTAGATCTGAGAGTCTTCTGCATAGGGATGATGATCGAATTCACAGAAGCCAATGAGATCACTATGTAAAAAAAGTGAGTGAGAAGGGAAATCAGGGTAGAGTCTTGAAGGATGCTCATATTTATTAGGCCCAGCAAAAATAAAAACTTGTGTGTGTGTGTGTGTGTGTGAGAGAGAGAGAGAGAGAGAGAGAGAGAGAGAGAGAGAGAAAGAGAGAGAGAGAGAGAGAAAGAGAGAGAGAGAGGCAGAGACAGAGACAGAGACAGAGACAGAGATAGAGACAGAGACAGAGAGAGTGAAGGTATATATACATATAAATGTGTATACACATACATATATACACATATGAGGCAACTAGGTGATGCAGTGGAGAGAGTGCCCAGCCTGGAGTCAAGAAGACTCGTCTTTCTGAGTTCAAATCTAGTCTCAGACACTTATTAGTTGTGTGACCCTGGGCAAGTCGCTTCACCCTGTTTGCCTCAGTTTTCTCATCTGTAAGATGAGTTGGAGAAGGAAATGGCAAACCACTCCAGTAAATCTGTCAAGAAAATCCCAAATGGGGTCATGAAGAGTCAGACATGACTGAACAACCACAACACCACAGCAGAAAGAATGCTAGATCTGGAGTGGGAGGATGTGACTGCAAATCCTGCTTGTGCTACCTACATGATTTTTGGTATGGTCATGACTTAGCCTCAGTTTCTACTATATTTTCAATCAAATGAGCTTGGACTAGAAGACCTCAGAGGGCCACCCCCAGTTCCCAACTCCAAAATGATGAATCTGTGAATTCTTTCCTTATACTTCTCAACTGCCCCAGTGTACAAAGCAATGTATAAGACTGGCCCTATCCCAACCTGGAGAGATCAAAGCACCTCCCTGGGAAACCAAGGCAGGACAATAGACCATAGGGTATCCTCTGCTCAGAGTTTACATTAAGCAGACAAATATCCCGTATGCTTCTGTAAAGGGACAATGAGACCGCCAGGACATGGCGGGGGCAGGATATCCTCTAGGTCCAGTTGCAAGGACTATATTTATAACTGGTATGGAGACCAAATGAAACATCCCAATAGCCTGCTGGGAATGTACTTGTGGTTGTCCTTCCATGAGAAGAAATTTCCAACTGCAGACAGGTTTAAAAGTGAGGTTGATGCCTGAGCTTGAAGATAAAGTAAAAGTAATGCTTATGAAGAGGATCATTTAAAAATACAAATAGAAGAGCAAAAGAAAATGGAGAATGGGACTCAGATAAGCAAAGCAATGTTAGAGCTATCATGTTAAATTTGAAAAATATGTGTTTTAAAATTAATGTAAAATGAAGAGACACAATTTCATATGTGATCCTTTTGGCGGGGGGTAATGTGTGTGTCATGTGAATTCTGAGCTCCTCAGCACAATCAGGATAGGCTGCCCTTAATGGGAGCTCTGCAGTGCAGTTTCAGTCCCACAGTCATGAGAAAGGGGACCTGCCACTCACTGGAGTGAGTCCGGGACCTCTGAATGCTGAAAGACTTGTATGAGATTAGGGCTTGTGCCAGGTGGTACACACAGAGCAAAGGGCAGAGGGGGGTGTTACAAAGCCAGATCTGAGAGGCAAGCAGAGACAGGGAAGCATATGTATGGCTTTAGTAAGAAATACAGCAATAAATTCATGATGTCTCCAAGCTCAAGAGTCCGGGTAGGCTCCCAAAGCCCTCAGAATCAATCAAAGCAAAATATTTTATAGAATTCGTGTCTGCTCTAAGGCTTGAGCAGATTTCCAGCCTGCCCAGTAAGACTCCTAAAAAAAAACCACGCAAACAAACAAACCAAAAAAAAAAAAAAAACAAAAAAAACCTCTGGAAGGCAGATAGCACTGAATCATAAGCTTTTACCAAAGGAACCAGGATTTCACACAGTAGGCACTCAACATATGGATACTTACTGATTTCTTTAATTAAAATTTTCTCTTTTATTACTGTGAACTTGATAAATATTAACAAGCATGATTTCCACATTCAAAGGACAGAAAAAAGGATCACAAATGAAATTGTGAATCTTCACTTTACATTGATTTAAAAAATTTTTCGAATTTAACATGATAGTTCTACCATCACTTTGCTTATATGAGTCTCATTCTCCATTTTCTTTTGCTCTTTTATTTGCAGTTTTAAATGATTCATCATTGTTCTTTTCTTTCTTACTTTTTTCCAATGATTATCATTAAGCTTTTTTCTTTTTGTTACCATTTATTTTTATTTATAACATAATAGAATATGTAACACAGCAATAATATAATAAATGTAACTTGTTATAAATATGTAATAAATTATAAATATACTCATTAAAGAGAAACGAATTCTCACATTAGCCATGTACAAAAATCTGTCTCATTCTTCTCCCCCCGCATTGTTCCTTACTTCTCAAGAAGTCAGGGAATATGATAGAGATTATAATACCTACATTAATAATGGTAATATAATATGAATGTTATTAAATATATTGTTATATTATTATATGCATCATAATACACTACGTTATGTTACATATTATAATACATATTTCCTTGTTGATCATTTTGTGAAAAAGACACTTATTGCTTATACTAAAGAAAAATTCATGGAGGAAATAAAGTAAAAAATGTATATATGATACTTGTTGATTTTTTAAAAAACTCTTACCTTCTGAAACCTTAAAATCGATACTGTGTTTTGGTTCTAAGGCAGAAGAATTATAAAGGTTAGGCAAGGGGGGTTAAGTAATTTACCCAGGGTGGCATAAATAGGAAGTGTCTGAAGACAGATATGAACCCAGAACATTCCATCTCTGGGCCTGGTTCTCAATCCACTGAGCCATCTAAGCTGCCCACACTTGTTGATTTTTTTTATAGTGTGTTTTTTTTTTTAAACCCTTGTACTTCAGTGTATTGTCTCATAGGTGGAAGATTGGTAAGGGTGGGCAATGAGGGTCAAGTGACTTGCCCAGGGTCACACAGCTGGGAAGTGGCTGAGACCGGGTTTGAACCTAGGACCTCCCGTCTCTAGGCCTGGCTCTCACTCCACTGAGCTACCCAGCTGCCCCCACACTTGTTGATTTTTGAAGCAACTGTTGACACTCACCTGCTCAATAGGTAGTGGTGGGCAGTGAAAGAGAGAGGACTTGTGCTGGGGAAATTACATTCTTATTCTTCTAGATTAAGGATATTCAATCTTTTTCTTATCTTGGATTCCCTTGGCAGACTGGTGGTGTCTATATAGACTTCTTGGAATCATTGTGTAAATTCCTATATATTTTCTTTTACTTAATAATTAAATTGAAATAATTTCATCTAATAAAATAAAGCTATATAGATTGCAAAGCAAGCCAATTGTATTGAAATATGGTTATAAAAATACTTTGAATTAATGTACCCCAGATTAAAAATCCTTGCCCCCAAGTCTGTAAGAGCTGATACTCATTCACATAGCAAAGAATAACTGTACTGCTCAATTTCCTTCCTTGTCATTGACACTGCTTTTATAGATTGACTAAGTTCTTTTGATAGTGGAGTAGTAGGGGCAGCTAGGTGGCAAAATTACAGTCAGGAAGTCTCATCTTTGTGAGTTCAAATTTGGCTTCAGATGTTTACTAGTTGTGTGATCCTAGACAAGTCACTTAACCATATTTGCCTTAGTATCCTCATCTGTAAAATGAACTGGAGTATGAAAAAGCAAACCACTCTGGTATCTTTGCCAAAAAAACCCCATATGAAGACCCAGACATGATTGAAGTGACCGAATTAAAAACTGGATTAGCATTGACTAAAATCAGAGAGTATCATACAGCATAGGGTTCACACCACAACTGGCTAAATTTATTCTATAAAATAGATACATAGAATCTGGGAAAAGTAATAAGGCATATTAGAGCTAGAGTTCTCAGATTTGGGGGTGGGGGTCCTACGTTTATGAAGTGATGGAAGCAATATACCTATTTTGTATTTCCTTGGGAGAAAGGAAAGGAAATTAAATTATATAGAGTATTATGAAAAAATGTGTAGAAGACCACAAGCCTACCGTGCCGTCAAGAAACTTATGGATTGACTGAGAGTAACCTGAGATTTGAAGAATGGACCAATGACCATCATCTGGACAGAATAATCCCAAATTTGGCTTCAAAAATGTTTTTTGGTGGGGGAAGACTTACTGATGCCCTTGGTTTTTTACATGATAGTTTCTAATATAATCACCACTTCCATCATTTTCAGCACCACTAGCAGCAGACAGGGTTAGGATCAAAAGAGTAGCCAAGTCTCTATGGTTCAAGTTTGTTGTTGTGTAGTCATTTTCAGTCATGTCTGACTCTTCATGACCCCATTTGGGATTTTCTTGGCAAAGATATTGGAGCAGCTTGCCATTTCCTTCTCCAGCTTACTTCACATATGAGGAAACTGAGGCAAACAAGGTTGAATGATTCACCCAAGGACATAAAGTCAATAAATGTCTGAAGCCAGATTTGAACTCAGGAAGATGAGTCTTCCTGATTACAGGTCTGGCAGTCTATCCACTTTGCCATCTAGCCACTCAAGGTTCAAGTTAGAGTGCAGCAATCAAGAAAAGTTGGTAAAGATCTGAGTCCAGCCAAACCACATCTTCAGTGCTGGGTTCAGTGATTCTAAGCTAAAGTGAGAGAGGTCTAGCTTCCATATATTCTATATCTTCTAGAATACTGTGTCCTCTTCCAAGGGCTGTGCCTTTAAAAGGACATAGAGAAGCTGGAGGGTATTTAGAGGAGGGCAACCAAAAACGTGAAAGTCGATGTCAAAGGAGGATCAGTTGAGGGAGTTGGACCTGTTTAACCTGGAAAAGAGAAGGCACAAAGGCAATATGGTAACTGTGTTTGAATATCTGAAAGGCTATCAGACTGGGGAGCTAGATGGCACGGTGGATAGAATGCCAAGTTCCTGAATTCACATCCAGCCTCAGACGCTAGCTGGAAGAATCTCAGCAAGTCACTTCACCTTGTTCAACTCATTTTCCTCATGTGTAAAAAGAACTAGAAAAAAAATCATAAAGCACTCTAGGATCTTTGCCAATGAAACCCCAAAATGGGACCACAGAGAGTCAGATACAACTTAAATGACTAAACATACACAATATGGCATTCAAGGGGGAAACTAGGTGACTCAGTGGATTGAGAGCCAGACCCTAGAGACAAAAAGTCCTGGGTTAAAATCTGGCCTCAGACTTCCTAGCCATGTGATCTGGACCAAGTCACTTAATCTCCACTGCCTAGCACTTCCCACTCTTCTACCTTAGAATCAATAAGCAATATTGATTCTAAGACAGAAGGTAAGGGTTTATACATACATATATACATACATATATATGTATACATATACATATATATGTATATATATATACATACAATATTTGGGATAGATTGGGTGCCATATATACATATATATATGGCACCCAAGCTATCCCAAATATTGTATGAAACAAAGATTGCATGACCACTTGTAGGAGATATCATAGAGCAGGGACCATAATCTTTTTGTGTGTGTCACAGATTTGGAGAAGCCTATAGACCCTTTTGCAGAATCATGTTTTTAAAGGCAACTAGTGGATTGAGTCCTGGACCTGAGTTCAAATCCATCTTCAGATATTTAACTAGCTGTATGACTCTAGGCAAGTTACTTACTCTGTTAGTCTCAATTTCCTCATCTGTAAAATGGGAATAATAAGAGTACTTCTCTCCTAGGGTTTTTTTGTAAGATCAAATTAGAAAATATTTGCAAAGCACATAGCATGGTACCAGGCACATAGTAGATACTTCATAAATATTAGCTATTATTATTATTATTAGGAAGGAGAATCAATCAATAAGTATACATTAGACACCTGTTATGTGTCAGACATTAGAGATACAATGAAATATATAGGTAGATTTTAGATAATTCTATATGTTAATATAATAATAGCTAGCATTTTAATATAAAGCATTTTAAAGTTTTTAGATTATTTTACAAATATTATCTCATTTGAGTCCCATAACAACATGGGAGGAGATAGGTATTATTATTATTTCCATTTTATGGAAGAAGAAACTGAGGCAGGCAGAGATTAAGTGACTTGTCCAGAGTCACACAGCTAGTAGGTATCTAGGGCAAGATTTGAACTCAAACTTTCCAGGTTTCAATTCCTTCACTCTATCCAATATGCTATTCACATGAAACTTGGCAAGAGAACACCTCTGATTGCTCAGACTCAAGGGCCAGTACCTACAGAAAACCTGCTGAAAGAACAGGAACGTTATAATGAGAGAAGCCAAGAGTCAAGGGTCCAGTGGCTACGACCTTCAGATGCAAAGATGCCACCAACAGAGGGCAGAGCTAACTTTTGCTTCACTTATGGCCTCGATGGACATTGGAGTGATATGTACACCCAAGAAGGGAATACAGATTGGTTTGGGAGTGACTGAATTCCTGAGAATCAGCTTTGGGGAATGAAGATGGAGCCAGAAGTGGTCATCCCAAGCGCTGAAAACACTAAGTTTGACTTCCACACTGATTATGTGTAGATTTCTTCAATGGGGACTCATGGCACCCAGCACCAAAGTAATGATGAAGATTGGACAGTGATCTTGGGTGACTTCTGGTACGTCTTGGAATAAGTGACAAGGACTATCCATGCCTGAGCTACATTAAAATGAATCTGAAGTTTGTCAAGGAAGTTGCTGGTGTCAATAGCGTAGTGGATATTTTGGCACTACTACTTCCAGATCCAGAGACTATCTCTGTAGTCAACACTGATTAGAATAGCCCCAGCTTAATGAGGTCCTGGCAACCTACTATATTCAGCTAGTTGTGACTCAATATCTGAATATTTTGACAATTTCTTTAAACCCTTATCTTCTGTCTTAGAATTAATACTATTATTTCTAAGGCAGAAGAGTGGTAAAGACTAGACAACTGGGGTTAAGTGACTTGCTCAAGGACACCCAGCTAGGAAGTATCTGAGCCTAGATTTGAACCCAGGACCTCCCTTCTTCAGGCCTTACTCTGTTATATGCTAAGCCACATAACTCTGCCCCAGTTGGGACCATTTATAAAACTTATTCAGAAGTATACAGGAAAATGGAAGCAAGTCATGGTGGACAGTACCATCAGAGCCTGGGCTTCTCCATCTTTGGAAGTCACACTTTTGTGACTTCCAAGAGTCTAAACAATGGAACAACTAGTTCAGGGAGAAACTGAGTAAAAGGAAGAAGACGTAATGTGGTATTTTCCTGAGGAACAGTTCACAGAAGCCAAATCAAGTAAAAAAGATCCCACACTAGACATTTTTTAGAGCTGGCATAGAAGATTCTCTAATCTGTGATAGATCAGCCATCTGAAAGAAAGGCCCACTTAGCAATGGTATCCATGATGAGTCTAGCAATTCACACTCATCATTTTTAAGAATGACCTGAAAATTGACGAGAAACACATAGATATGCTTGGTGTACCCAGACCTTAAACAAGAACACTGAAGTACCTGTACACTACCAAAAGTTCCAAAAGCCTTTGGGCTGCTTGCTGGGTAATTGGTGGTTCTCAGCCTTAGATGTGCTTAGAGGATTCTGCCAACTTTCAATGGCATAATTCAAAGGAAGGTAGCTTTCACCTCCCCACCTGATTTTACCAGCTTTCCCATAAGCCTCAAGGTAACTCAGGAACACCTACTACTTTTCTTTTTCTTCATTGACTGTTTTTTCAGTTATATGTGTAGAAACAATTTTTGACAATTGTTTTCTGACATTTTTCAGTTCAGATTCTCTCCCTCCCTACCCTCCACCTCTAACCAGGTATTAAATAGTATGATAGAGGTTATATCAATGTTTTCATGTGATATATACTTCCATATTCCCCATGTCATGACTGAAGACACACATCACTAATATAATTTAAAAAACACTCATGGAAGAAATAAAGTGACAGATGGCTTGCTTTGATCTACTATCAGATTCCAACAGTTCCTTCTTCAACTATGTATAATGGGGTCTTTTTATCATGAGTTTCCCTTGGGGTTTTTTTGGAGCCTTGCCTTGCTGATAATTGTTTAGTCCACCACAGTTGACTATCATAGAATATTTCTGTTACTATATATATATCCTGTTCTGGTTCTGCTCACCACTTAACGCTTGTCAATGGCTAATGGAGAAAGTAGCTCATGATGTGAACTAGATGGGAGGGTTGATGATTGGATTTGGAAAGACACTAGAAGAACACAAAGAATTATAAAAATATAAGATCAGATAAAGGAAATGGGTCCTGAAGTTGTCAATGGATAAATGCTTGTCTTGTCAAGTATGTGGGATACCCAGGATTGTATCAAGGAGTGACCAGGGAAGATAGAAGCTAGTAAAAATTCTCTCTGACCAAGATTAAAATATTGCCACAGAAGGCAGAGCCAAGATGGTGGCATAGTAGTGAAGGAGACCAAGGCAGGAAGCCGTTTGAGTCTTGCAGAATACCTTGTTGCAAAACCCCTGGCCCCAGGTGGAATAATGCCACCACCCCATAACCACAAAATGTTCCTTTTCAGCGTCCCGAGAAAAATCACAGCCCTGCCTCCCCTAGCACTACCCGCCCCCCCCACCCCCCCGCCATAGCTTGCCAAACAGGAACCATTGAGAACATATATACCAGCCCCTGAGAGGAGGGGAGGGGAACTCTCTTGCTGAGCTCCCCCGGGGCACACCAGGTCAATAAATGACCCTTTTGCTTGATTGCATTGTCTACTGGTCTTCCTTGGTGGTGGGTGGAACTCGGACCCTAACATTTGGGGGCTCGTCCGGGATCATTGGGTCCCCACCTTGGAACCTCTGGACAGAAGGGCCAAGGGTATTATTCTGGACCAGATCCTCAGGTGAGACGAGTGGACTTGGTTGTGTGTTTGGAAGTGTTGATGTGATGGGGGAGAGGAGGACTCTCGCTGAACATATGGCTTAGTGGACAGCAGATTCCATGCTGAGGGGAGGTAGAGGATCAACGGTCCAGGATACTGACCTGGAACTTTTGGGGGTTTGATACCCCCGAGACGGAGTTTGTGTTTCCGTCGGGTCGGGATTATCCCTCCTGGGTAAGGAACCAAGAGGGTTCGAGTTCCCTTTGGGAAAAAAACTGCACCCCTGAGGGAGACTGGGGGATGCCCCAAGATCCCCAGGTGAATCGGGTAACACTGGGATTATTTGGGAAAGAGCATTGGGAGGGCCCCGAACGGCCTTTGCCCACATCCCCAGTGGAGACCTTGTTCGGAACTCCTAAGAGAATCCTTTGTCTATCTTTCAGTCTATCGGTCCTCTGTACAGTCCTCCTCTGCCACATTTTCCCTTTTTGGGAGGAAATGGGTCAGAATCAGTCAGCCCCCTTGGACCTGGTGCTTCAACATTATGCTGACTTCAAGTCCAGAGCAGCAAACTTGGACCTGGCTGTCCGCAGAGGGAAGTTGCAAACCCTCTGTAACAGCAAATGGCCCATGTTCTGGTGCGGATGGCTCAGGGGAGGCACCTGGCAGAAGGAGATTATCTCTGCTCTTCGGGGTCGGGCCCTCCTCCCAGGAACAGAAGGACATCTGGACCAGTCCCTTACATCTTGACCTGGCAGGACCTGGCCTTAGATCCTCCGCCCTGGTTGAAACCCTACACTGAGGCCATCCACGTCCTAGTAGCCTCATTAGACAGTAAGACTAAGCCCAGGGGCTCACCCAACAAGCTTCAGCTTGAGGAGCCCCTCCTGCCTCCAGTCCTCCTACCGCCCAAGGAACCCCTCCCTGACCCTCCCCTACCGCCCCCTCCCTATGCCCCTCAGTTATATCCCCTCCTTCCTCTTGACAGGAACAAGGCAGCGGCGGCACAGGGAGCTGACTTACCCAGCCCCCCTCCAGCTCATCGCACCCGAGGCTGGGCACCCTTGATACAGCCGCTGCCTCCCAGTCCAGCAGAAGCACTCTCCTCTACCACTGTCCTACCAGTCCAAACTGTCGGGCCCCATGGTGGCGGGGGGGTCCCCTCGTTTTCCAATATTGGCCTTTCACTTCTTCCAACCTGTATAATTGGAAACATCAAAATCCCCCTTTCTCTGAGCAGTCCCAGAAGCTAATAGACCTGGTCGAGTCTATTTTCCTCACCCACAGCCCCACTTGGGATGATTGTCAGCAGTTACTCCGCAGTGATCAGATCATTGCTGAAGGTAGGAAGTTGGTTCTTGGGGACGATGGGAGGCCCACCACCAACCCTGCATGCCTTGCTGCAGTGTTCCCCACCGACCAGCCTGATTGGAACTTCGCCAATGATCAAGGTAGGGAGTGTCTTCAGTCCTACTGCCAGACTCTCCTCGCTGGGCTTTGGGCAGCGGCCCGCAAGCCCACAAATTTGGCTAAAATGGACTCTGTTAGGCAGGGCCCTGAGGAGACCCCTGCCACGTTTCTGGAGCGGCTGAAGGAAGCTTTCCGCATTTATTCCCCAGTAGACCCAGCAGCGCCCAATAGCTAGACAGCTCTTCTTCTTGCTTTTGTCAACCAGTCAGCCCCTGACATTTGCAGGAAGCTCCAGAGAGCTGACACATTTACGGCTCAATCTCTGACCGAACTACTTAAGGTGGAAGAAAAGGTTTTTAACTCTCGTGAAACCCCTGAGGAGCGGGCTGACCAACTTAGGCAAGAAGACATCACTAGGCAGGAACAGAAGCAGAAGGAGGCTGAAGAACGTGAGCTCAGGTGTCTGCAGGACCTTCAGTCCAGGGAAGAGAAGGCTAGAAAACAATCGATCCAAACCCAACAGCAGACTACCCAGGTCCTTGTGGCAGCCTTGACCCAGCCCCCTCCCTTTGGTGGGCAGCCATCTGATCGGCACCCATGGGGCCCCTGTTTCCTTTGTGGGAAATTTGACCATTGGCAGCATCACTGCCCCCAGAAAATACAGGACAGAGTGAGGCAAGGCTGGCAGCCCCCCACAAGGTGCTGGGATAACTCCCCCAATGCTGGGTGGGGACAGCCCAACAGGAATGTCATTGCCTTTGCCAAGGATGACTGAGGGGGATGGGTCTCAGGCCTCCTCCCTGAGTCCTGGGTAACGACTTACATTGAGGGGAAATCCCTTCCTATGCTTGTGGACACAGAAGCCAAACACTCGGTCCTCCTGTCACCCCCAGGGAGGACCAGCTCCAAAACTTCCTTGGTCCAAGGGGTAACGGGGACCAACTGGTACCCCTGGACCACAGCATGGACTGTCAATCTGGGGACTTGCCAGGTTTCCCATTCCTTCCTCATTATCCCTGAAAGCCCTGCTCCCCTTATCAGTTGAGACTTCTTGCATAAGGTTGGGGCCCATATTCATTTTTCTCATGGAACCGTGTCCCTTACAGACGATTCAGGAGCCCCTCTCACGGTTCTTACCCTAGCTCTTCAGGACGAACACCTCCTATATTCTGACCCGCCCCCCTTGGACATCCCTGCCCATGTGCGGCCATGGGTAGATTCTATTCCTAGGGTCTGGGCTAAACTCTCCAGAGTCGGGTCAGCCATAAATCAACTGCCCATCATCATCATCTCCCTCAAGGACAGGGCCACCCCCATCGGAGTCAAACAATACCCGATGTCAGTAGAAGTCAGACTCGGCATTCAGCCCCACATTCAGCATCTCCTGGCCTTCAGGATTCTCACGCCTTGCAAATCTCCATGGAACACCCGGCTCCTCCCTGTCCGTAAACCTGGTACAGGGGATTACAGGCCTGTTCAAGACTTGCGGGAAGTTAACAAGTGTATTGAGGATGTCCACCCCACTGTCTCAAATCCATATACTCTCCTTAGCAATCTACACCCTTCCTTGATTTGGTATACTACTCTGGACCTAAAGGATGTCTTTTTCACCCTTCCACTGGCTGCTTTTAGTCAGCCCATCTTTGCTTTTGAGTGGTTTTCCCCTGAAACCCACTCGACAATCCAACTCACCTGGACTAGACTGTCCCAAGGGCTGAAACTCAGCCCGACCCTGTTTAGCGAAGCATTGGCGGAAGATTTGAGACCTTTTCGCCAGCTTCACCCTATGGTGACTCTCTTGCAATATGTGGATGACTTGCTGATTGCCTCCCCCACCGAGGAATCTTGCAAGGAAGCCACTAGAGACCTCTTGCTCTGCCTCGAGACTGCTGGCTATCGTGTCAGTGCCAGGAAAGCACACATAGCCCGCTGGGACGTCACCTTCCTTGGCTACCATCTTCAGGATGGTCTCCGCTGGCTCACCCCAGCCATGACCCAGGCTATCCTCTCCATCCCCACTCCCTCATCGCCTCGGCAGGTATGGGAATTCATGGGATCTGTGGGGTACTGTCGCCTTTGGATACCTAACTTTGCAAAGACAGCAAAACCCCTCTATGCTGCCACCCTGGAGACCTTGAACTGGACATGGACCGAAGACATAGAAATCGCCTTCCAGGATCTTCAGAAGGCTATGCTGCAGTAATCATAACACCCTACCCAACCCAGAGAAACCTTATCAGTTGACAAACATCAGGGAGTGGCGAAAGGGGTCCTCACCCAGAAACTGGGACCCTGGGATCAGCCAGTGGCCTACCTTTCCAAACAACTCAACCCCGTCTTGGCAGGATGGCCTTCCTGCCTCCGCATCATTGCGGCAGTGGCCCTCTTGGTCAAAGATGCTGACAAACTTACGCATGGCCAGTCACTTGTTGTTGCCACTTCACACACCATTGAGAGCGTCCTCCGCCAGCCTCTGCTGGCTGTCCCATACTCGGTTGACCCACTATCAATAGCTCCTCCTGAATAAGGCCAGGTTGTCCTTTCAGGTGGTGTCCGGCCTTAATCCTGCCACGCTTCTCCCTACTGGGGACGGCGACACCGAAAATCATTCCTGCCAAGAGATCCTTGTGGAATCGATATCTGCACGGCCTGACCTTAAGGACATTCCTCTAGCCAACTCGGACCTTTTCTTCTTCACTGATGGCAGCAGCTTCGTGTCCCCACAAGGTAGGAGAGCTAGAACCGCAGTAGTAGACCATACTGTCCAGATCATTTGGGATGCCTCCCTCTTTGAGGAGACTTCAGCGCAGAAGGCCGAACTGATTGCCTTGGCAGCCACCCTGCGTGCAGAAAAGGACAAGCAAGTCACCATTTACACGGACAGCCGCTATGCCTTCATGACCCTGCATGTGCATGCATACTGGGAAAGGGGGTTTGTCACTTCAACTGGGAAGCCCGTGGCCCACCTCAAGGATATCCAGGATCTTCTCGCATCCGTCTGGGAGCCCCGTGAAGTTGCCATTGTCTACACCCCTGGACATCAAAGTGGCTTGTCTCTCCCTACCATGGGAAAACACTGGGCAGACGAGGCTGCTAAAGCAGTTGTGATGCGGGGCTGACCCCATGCTCTCGTGCTGGCCATCCGGGTGACCTGGAACCAACTGGTCCCTCATTTCCCATCCCAGACCCTCCACTGGACCCTCCACACTATTCAGATGGCGACTGCCAATGGATAGGAGGGAAGGGAGGGCAGCCTGTTGGGTTTTTCTTCTAGGATCCTACTGTCAACCTGCTTTTACCTAGAGTCACTGGCCAACTTTTGACCACCCACCTCCACCATCTCACGCATCTGGGCACTAACAAGCTCCATGAACTGCTCCAAAAGGGATGGATTCACTTTCAAGGCTCCAGGGTCTTCCTAATGGAATTGGTCGACAAATGTACCACTTGCCAGGTGACCTAGCCAGCAAACCCAAACTCACACCCCAGGACCCGCCTCCATGGTACCCAACCCTGTGAGCAATAGGAACTTGACTTCACTGAAGTGCGACCTGGCAAGTTCAGATTCCGGTACCTCCTAGTTCTTGTAGACACTTTTACAGGGTGGCCCGAGGCGTTTCCAACGAAAATTGAAACTGCCCAGGCAGTTGCTAAAATCTTGCTGGAGGAAGTAATTCCCCGTTTCGGGGTGCCCTCCTCCCTAGGCTCAGACAATGGCCCTGTATTTGTGGCCAAGACTCTACAGGCACTGGCGGAGGGTCTCGGGGTCAAATGGAAATTACACTTTGAATATAACCCCCAGAGTTTGGGGCAGGTAGAACAAATGAATAGGACCCTAAAAGAGATTCTTACTAAACTCTCTTTGGAGACTGGCTGGGACTGGGTGACACTCCTTCCCTTAGCCCTTTTCAAAGCCCAGTCTGACCTCTGGCCAAGGCTCCAGGCACAGTTCCAACCTCCTCCCCATAACCCTCATCCCTTTAAACTATAAATATGAAAAATGATAAAGGCTGCTATAATAATATATATTAGTATTTTAATTAAAGCCATGCTGATAGATAAAGTTATTAGACCACGTGCTTGTAAGAATTCAAAACCGCCGCTCCAGTCATTATTACCTCTTCCTCAGTCTGCTGGCCAAAGAGACCACTCCCCCCTAACCCAGGAGATTATAAACTCTTCTCTGCGTCAAGACATAGGTGTCCCCATGCCCAAAGAACCGGAACCGGAAACCCATTGGACCACGGGAAATGTAGTTTGACAATTTCCAAGTGTCCATAGAAAATATATATACTTTTAGATAGCATCTCCCAAATTTCACTTTTACAAAACCCAGGGATTAGGTTTGGGTTAAGTGACACCGTAAGGCAAACCTTCAGCCGTGGTGGAAGGGACCCTATGTAACCCTCTTTGTTACCCCTTCAGCTCTTAAGGTCGATGGAATCGGCCCTTGGATCCACCACTTCCATGTAAGAGCAACGGCCCCACCAGAAGCTACTGTAGCAACCGAGACCTGGACAGCTACTTCTCTTCCTTCCTGGCCCTTAACCATTCCTCCCTCAACCTCACTGAACGATATTGGCTTTGCTTAGTAGCATCCCCACCAAATTACGAGGCCTTTGGCCTAAATGCCTCCTATACCACCTCTCAGGAGGAAAGCCCATCCCGGTCCCTATGGGATGGCTCGCTCCCTGGCCTGACCTTTGCCTCAGTAATTGGGAATGGCACCTGTGTGGCAAGCAATTCCAGCCACCCAGATCCACGCCTCTGCTCAGTTACTGCCCACCCCCGGAAAAGGAATATCTTATTCCCCCTCAAGGGGTGTGATGGCTGTGTTCCCACTCTGGTCTCCAGCCCTGTGTCTTTCCCACCTCCCTCACTGACCACTCTGAATTCTATGTTCTCGGGACGATAGTCCCCCGGGTAACCTATTATGCTGATTAGGATCTCCTTCACACATGGGACCACATATCGTCTAGGCGATGGCGGCGGGAGCCAGTCACCATCACAGTCACTGTGGCCACCCTTCTGGGGATTGTAGGGGCTGGAGCAGGCATTGCGGCCCTCGCATCCCAGGGGCAGGCCTCGCCCACCTTCGCATGGCTGTGGATGAGGACCTGGCCAGGTTGGAATCCTCCATTGCCCTCCTTGAGAAGTCCCATGCCTCTCTAGCTGAAGTAGCCATCCAAAACCTCTGAGGCTTAGACCTTCTTTTCTATGCCAACCACTCCGGGGTCATCCGAGATTCCTTGGCCCACCTCTGAGACAGTTTGGAGGACAGGAGGAAGGAGAGGGAACGGGCTTCCCCGTGGTACACTCAGCTTTTTTACTCCTCCTCCGGGCTCACCACCCTGGTCTCATCCCTAGCTAGCCCCCTGGTTATCCTGGTCCTGTTTTTGACCTTTGGCCCCTGCATCCTTAACCGTCTTATTCACTTCATGAAGGAGCGCTTGAATGCTATCCAGATAATGTCCCTCCACCAACAGTATCTATCCCTAGCCACAATCGAGACCCAGTCCGGAGACTATGAGCTGCCCTAGGGGAACGGACCTTCCCCTTGTCCTTTAAGAGAAAAAGAAGTAGGGAATGAAGGAGACCAAGGCAGGAAGCCGTTTTAGCCTTACAGAATAACTTGTTGCAAAACCCCTGGCCCCAGGTGGAATAATGCCACCACCCCATAACCACAAAATGTTCCTTTTCAGCATCCCGAGAAAAACCACAGCCCTGCCTCCCCTAGCACTACCCCCCGCCATAGCTTGCAAACCAGGAACCACTAAGAACATATATACCAGCCCTGAGAGAAGGGGAGCAGAACTCTCTTGCTGAGCTCCCCTGGTGCGCACCAGGTCAATAAATGACCCTTTTGCTTGATTGCATTGTCTACTCGTCTTCCTTGGTGGTGGGCGACGACTCGGACCCTAACAATAGCAGGAGCCTTCTGAATCTCTATCCAAATGATCATTACAAAGTGTCTCAAAAGAACAGAAATAAAAGCCGGATGAGTAAAAGGGCATTCTTACTGGATATAATGTTAAAGGTAGGTGTGAGTGGAGATTACCATGCTATAAGGGGTTGAAACTGCACCAATTGAAATGCAAACTGATCACCCCTCCCTCACACCACCTTTCATGCCAGAGTTAGAGCAAGGGCCAAGGCAATCTCTAAATTCTCAGGGGCTAGCTGAAAGCACCACAGACTTACCCCTGAGGACAGTGAAAGAGCTTGGCAGCAAGACTCAAGGAGCTTGGGCAGTAGAGAGTGGAGCTTGGGAAGAAACACAGCGAGGCAGTAGGGGCTAGAAAGATAGCCTCAAGGCGAAACATACAGGGCATCTGGAAATCCAAGTGGTGGAAGCTGAGGAAGGGAAAAATGCTTTAAAGCCAGAGGTACACAAAGAACATCACAGATTTACCTGCCCTCTTTCAGGTCTCTGACAGGAAAGGGAAAATACTACCAAGGCAAAACCATGAGAGACACAGAAGCTAAGAAAGCAATGACCACCAACATATAGGAACCCAAATCCACTAGTGGCAAAAGGAATAAGCAACATTAAAAAAAAGCTTTTGACCCTGGATAATTTCTATGAAGAAAAAGAGCAAAATACAAAAGCAACAGTAGAGAGTGACAAACAAGCAAACACATCCACACTTTGAAAAAAAAATGGAAATTGGTCATGAGCTCTCAAGAAACTTAAAAAAGAGTTCAAAAATCATGTAAGAAAGATAGAAGACAAATGGGAAGAAAAGTGGGGAAAAATGAAAATAATAAAAAAAGAAGATAATAGCTTAAAAGACAAAATTGCCTATCTGGAAAAAAGGCACAATCAAATTAAGTAATAAGAAAATTGGAGACCAAAATTGACCTGCTAGAAGCCATGAAAAGCAGGATAGACTAAACTGAAAAGGAAAATTTTAAAAATCATAGCTAAAAATCAGTCTTTAAAGACTAGAATTGGGCAAGTAAAAAGCTAATGATCTCATGAGACAGCAAGAATTAATAAAGCAAAATCAAAAGAAGGAAAAAATAGAAGGAAACATGAAATATCTCATTGAAAAGACAAATGACCTGGAAAACAGATCTAGAAGAGACAATTTGAGAATTATTGATCTACCTGAAAGCCTGGAACAAAAAAAAATCCTTGACATCATATTACAAGGAATTATCCAAGAAAATTGCCCTGATATTCTTGGACAAGAGGGCAAAATAGACACTAAAAGAATCCATAAGTCATTCCCTACATTAAATCCCCCAAATCCCCCAGGAATGTTATACCCAAATTCAAGAGCTTCCAGACTAAGGAGAAAATATTGCAAGTGGCCAGAAAGAGACAATTCAGATGTTGAGGAGGCCCAGTCAGGATTACACAGGATCTGGCAGCTTCCACAATAAAAGACCACAAGGCTTGGAATACGATATTCAGGAAGGCAAGAAAACTGGATCTACAACCAAGAATCACCTACCCATCAAAACTGACTATATACTTTCGGGGGAAAGTATGGGCATTTAATAAAATAGCTCTCCAGGCATTCCTAAAGGAAAGACCAGGATTAAATGGAAAATTTGATGTCCAAATACAAAATTCAAAAGAACCATGAAAAGGTAAACAAGAAAGGGGGGTGGGGTAAGAGCTTCAAATTGATTATATTCCTATATGGAAAAATATCTGTAACTCTTGAAAATTGTTTTCATTATCATAGTAGATAGAAGAAATATCCATAGGTAGAGGCTGTGTTATTAAGCTGTTTAAGATGATATGTAAAAAAAAATGGGGGGAACAACAAAAGAGGATGGTACTAAGAGAAAATTGAAGGAAGAAGCAAAATAGAATAAATTATACCATATTAAGAGATGCATGGGAAGGTGGAGGGGGGAGGAGAATACTATTATAAGAAGGGGAAGAAGAGAGTGGAAATAGGTAATACTTAAACCTTATTCTCAGTGGAATTGGTTCTGAGAGGAAAGAACAGCTAGATCTATTGGGATATTGAATTCTATCTATAAACCTGCAGAGAAGTTGAAAGTGAATTAGGAAAGTGTGGGGTGTGGGGTGGGGAGTATTAAAAGGGAGAGAAAGTTTGAGGGGTGGTGATTAATAGACCTTAAATAGAAATAGAAGAGGAATAAGAAAGGAGGGGGTGGGAAGGAAAGTAAAATAGGGGGGTGAAAAGGGGGACTGATTAAAAGCAAAACACTGGTATGGAAGGAAAGAGTGAAGGAAGAAAGGGCAGGACTAAAAGAGGAAATCAAAATGATGAGGAATACATAGTCATAATCATAACTTTGAATGTGAATGGAATGAACTCACCCATAAAACAGAAGCAGATAACAGAGTGGATTAAAAACCAAAATCCTACTATACATTGTCTACAAGAAACACACATGAGGCTGGAGCAGAATTTATTGGGAATCAACTGAGAAAAGAAGGCAGGAATTGAAATCATAATATCTGACAAAGCCAAAGTAAAAAAAGATCTAATTAAAAGAGATAAGGAAGGTAATTACATCCTGATAAAAGGCAGTATAGATAATGAAGAAATATCAGTACTCAACATGTATGCATCAAATGGTATTGCATCCAGATTTTTAAAGGAGAAACTATTAGAGCTTAAGGAGGAAATAGTTGGTAAAACTATACTAGTGGGAGAACTCAACCTTCCTCTATCAGATCTAGATAAAAGACAAATCTAGATCAAACCAAAAAATAAAGAAGAAAGAAGAAAGAGATGTGAATGAAATCTTAAAAAAATTAGAGTTAATAGATATATGGAGAAAAGTAAATAGAGATAAAAAGGAATACACTTTTTTTCCAACAGCACATGGTACATTCATAAAGAATGACCATGTACTAGGGCATAAAAACCTTGCAAACAAATGCAAAAAAGTAGAAATAATAAATGCAATGTTTTTAGATCATAATGCAATAAAATATAATTAGTAAGGGTACATGAAGAGGCAAATTAAAATTAATTGGAAATTAAACAATCTGATTCTCCAAAACTGGTGGGTTAAAGAACAAATTATAGAAATCATTAGAAATGATGTAGAAATAATGTAGAAATGATTTCATTGAAGAGAATGACAATGAGGAAATAAAATATCAAAATTTTGGGGATACAGCAAAAGCAGTACTTGGGGGAAATTTTATATCCCTGAGTGCCCATATTTACAAAAAAGATAAAAAGGAGATTAATGAGTTGGGCATGTAACTAAAAAAAAAAAACTAGGAAAAGAACAAATGAAAAACCATCAGATAAAGATCAAATTGGAAATTCTAAAAATCAAAGGAGAAATTAATAAAATCGAAGGTAAAAGAAATATTGAACTAATAAATAAGACCAGGAACTGATATTTTGAAAAGATAAAGAAAATAGATAAAATATTGGTTACTCTAAGAAAAAGAAAGAAGAGAACCAAATTAACAGTATCATGAATGAAAAGTGTGATCTCACCTCTAATGAAGAGGAGATTAAGGTAATCATTAAGAGCTATATCATCCAATTATATGACAATAAATATGGCAATCTAGACAAAATGGACAAATATTTACAAAAATATAAATTGTCTAGATTAACAGAAGAGGAAATAGAATACTAAAATAATCCCATATCAGAAAAAGAAATTGAACAAGCCATCAAAGAACTCTCTAAGAAAAAAAATCACCAGGGCCTGATGGATTCACAAGTGAATTCTATCAAACATTTAAAGATCAATTAGTCCCAATACTCTACAAACTATTTGACAAAATAGACAAAGAAGGAGTCTTACCAAATTCTTTTTATGATACAAATATGGTACTGATTCCCAATCCAGGAAGACCAAAAACAGAGAAGGAAAACTATAGACACAAGAATATTAAGTAAAATACTAGCTAAAAGGCGACAGCAAGTTATCACAAGGATTATTCACTATGACCAGGTGGGATTTATACCAGGAATGCAAGGATGTTTTAATATTAGGAAAATTATCTGCATAATTGACTATATCAACAACCAAACCAAAATAATACAAATCACATGATTATCACAATAGACGCAGAAAAAGCTTTTGACAAAATACAACACCAATTCCTATTGAAAACACTAGAAAATAAAGGAATAAAAGGGCATTTCCTCAAAATAATAAACAGCATTTATTTTAAAACATCAGTATCATTTGCAATGGGGATAAATTATATACCTTCCCAATAAGATCAGGAGTAAAGCAGGGGTGTCCATTATCATCACTATTATTTAATATTGTACTAGAAATGCTAGAGGTAGCAATTAGAGAAGAAAAAGAAATTGAAGGGATCAAAGTAGGCAATGAGGAAACTAAACTATCACTTTTTGCAGATGACATGATAATATACCTAGAGAATTCAAGAAAATCAACTAAAAAGCTAATAGAAATAATCAATAACTTTAGTAAAACTGCAGGGTACAAAATAAACCCACATAAAATCATCAGCATTTCTATGTTTCCAACAAAACTCAGCAGCAAGAGTTAGAAAGAGAAACTCCATTTAAAATCACTCTAGACAAGATAAAATATCTGAGACTCTACTTGCCAAGACAAATTCAGAAATTATATGAACATAACTACAAAACACTTCACACAAATAAAACTAAATCTAAATAATTAGAAAAACATCAATTGCTCATGAGTAGGATGAGCTAATGTAATAAAATGACAATCCTACCTAAATTAATTTATTCAGTGTTACATCTATCAAACTACCAAAACACATTTTTTATAGAATTTTTAAAAAGTATTACTAAGTTCATCTGGAAGAACAAAAGATTAGGAATATCATGGAAACTAATGAAAAAAAATGTGAAGGGAGGAGGCCTAGTATTACCAGATCTCAAAATTTACTATAAAGCAGTGATCATCAAAACCATATGATACTGAGGGCAGCTGGGTAGCTCAGAGGATTGAGAGCCAAGCCTAGAGATGGGAGGTCCTAGGTTCAAGTCTAGCCTAAGATACTTCCTAGCTGTGTGACCCTGGGCAAGTCACTTGACCCCTATTTTTCTGCCTTGGAACCAATACACAGTATTGACTCCAAGATGGAAGGTAAGGGTTTTACAAAAACCCAATCAACTAGATGATACTGGCTTAAAGATAGAAGAGCAGATCAATGGAATAGAATTGGAGCAAATGACAATAGCAAGATGGTGTTCAATAAATGCAAAGATCCCAGGGCTTTTGGGAAAAGGACCCACTGTTTGACAATAACTGCTGGGGAAATTGGAAACCAGTATGGGAGAAATTAGGTTGAGATAAACATCTTACATCCTATACCAGTGATGGGCAAACTATGGCCTGCAGGCCAGATGCAGCCCCCTGAAATGTTGTATCTGACCACAGGACATTATTCCTAATCTGACGAATACAGTGAGCAAATACAATACAATGAAACTTGGAAAGAGTTGCCTTAGAGACAGACTGATAGATGAGCATTTCCTTTCCTTTGGCCCCCTCTTTAAAAAGTTTGCCTATCACTGCCCTATACCAAGATTAACTCAGAGTGGGTAAATGACAAGTATAAGAGGGAAATCATAAACAATTTAGGTGAACATAGAATAGTATACCTGTCAGATCTATGGGAAAGGAAGGAATTTAAGACCAAGCAACAGATTGAGAATACTAAAAACTGTAAAATGAATCATTTTGATTATATTAAACTAAAAAGTTTCCCTACAAACAAAACCAATGCAACCAAAATTAGAAGGGAAGCAAGAAATTGGGAAAAAAATTTATAACAAAAACCTCTGACAAAGGTCTCATTTCTCAAATTTATTAGGAGCTAAGGCAATTGTACAAAAAATCAAACCATTCCCCAAATGACAAATGATCAAGAGACATGAATAGGCATTTTCAGATAAAGAAATCAAAACTATCAATAAGCACATGAAAAAGTGTTCTAAATCTCTCATAATTAGAGAAAATGCAAATCAAAACAACTCTGAGGTACCACCTCACATCTAGTAGATTGGTCAATATGACAGTAAAGGAAAATAATATATGTTGGAGGGGTTGTGGCAAAATCAGGACACTAATGCATTGCTGGTGGAGTTGTGAAGACAGTGTGGAATTATGTGCAAAGGGCTTTAAAGGAATGTATACCCTTTGATCTAGAAATACCACTACTAGGCTTGTACCCCAAAGAGATAATAAGGAAAAATACTTCTACAAAAATATTCATAGCTGCACTCTTTGTAGTAGCAAAAAACTGGAAAATGAGGGGTTGTCCCTCGATAGGATAATGACTGAACAAATTATGGTATATGATGGTAAAGGAATACTATTATGCTGTAAGAAATAATGAACTGGAGGAATTCCATGTGAACTGGAATGGCCTCCAGGAATTGATGCAGAGTGAAAGGAGCAGAACCAGGAGAACATTGTACACAGAGACTGATATACTGTGGCACAATCGAATGTAATGGACTTCTCTACTAGCAGCAATGCAATGATCCAGGACAAATCTGAGGGATTTATGAGAAAGAATGCTATTCGCATCCAGAGAAAGTACTGTGGGAGTAGAAACACAGAAGAAAAACAACTACTTGATCACATGGATTGATGGGGATATGATTGGGGATGTAGACTCTAAACAATCACCCTAATGCAAATATTAATAATATGGAAATAGGTCTTGATCAATGACACATGTGAAACCCAATGGAATTGCTCCTTGGCTATTGGAGGGGGGTGGGAGGAGGGGAGGGAAAAAACATGAATCATGTAACCATGGAAAAATATTCCAAATTAATTAATTAAATCAAAATTTCCAAAATGGAAAAAAAGAATGCATACCCTTTGATCTAGCAACACTACTAGGCTTGTACCCCAGGGATAATAAGGAAAAATATTCATAGCTGCACTCTTTGTGGTAGCAAAAAATTGAAAAATGAAGAGTTGTCCCTCGATTGGGTAATGGCTGAACAAATTGTGGTATATGATGGTAAAGGAATACTATTGTGCTGTAAGGATTGATGATCTTGAAGACTTCTATATTAACTGATGCCGAGTGAAATGAGCAGAACCATAAGAACATTGTTCACAGAAAGTAAACTGTAGCAACCCAGGTATACATTAATTGTGACATTATTTTAAGAGTGCTCAAAAACTTAACTCTTATAATGCTAATGATTGATCTCTGTAATCTTGAGTCAAATTGAAGATCAACCTCGCCAAATCCCTAGCCCTTCCCTAAGGCTACACCCCAGAAGACAGGCCAGCTATCTCAGTCTCCTTGCTTTATCTTCAATGATCAATTAACATATGTATCAAACATCAGTAGATGCCTTAGGCCATATTGGCTCCTGTTCCAGATCTTAGCTCTACCTATTGTTTTAGGTTCTGGCAGTTTGCATTTTATGATGATTACCTCATAATGTTAATGTATCAAGCCACTGGGCTCTCCCCTTCCCCCCCATACTGTTGTAACCCCAATAAAGGTGAGAAGAAGTCAGTTGAGAATGAAGCTCTTGACCACCAGAGCTGTCTGTCTACCTTATGCCAAAACTTTCTATGTCTGTGTGTCTTTATTCTCGCCTTATGTTTTCTTTCCACTAGTTTTTAACCCGCTACCCATTTTCATTCAGTCCTTGGTTCCCCTTTCTAAGTGTCCAACTCACTAGGAATCTTCTTGGAGTCAGTGGATGGCTTCATAAACCATCATAGAACAATCCAATATAATGGACTTTGCTACTAGTAGCAATGCAACAAGCCAGGGCACTCCTGAAGGACTTTTGTGAAGAATACTATCCACATTGAGAGAAAGAACTATGGGAGTAGAAATGCAAAATGAAAACATATGGCATCACTTATCAAATGTATGCATGGGTATATATGTGATTTGGGGCTTTTAAAAATTGCCCTATAATAAAAATGAATAATATGGAAATAGGTATCAAGTGTTAACATTTGTATAACCCAGTGGAATTGCTTGTCAGCTCCAGGACTGGGGAGGGTGTGGATGGCCAAACTGACCCTTGCCCAAACTTACAGGCCTGTGTATACACACAGTTAGATAAGACCCCTTGCAAGCTGAAGTGTGTATCCTAGATCAGACCTTGTATACAACCCACCCAACGGGACCATGTGCGAGCCGATAGACCATGCCCTTAGAGTGATAACCACCTTTGCTCTAAGTCTTACTATGAACTATATAAAGAGTGTTGGGAATTTACTCAGGGGGGGAGACCACTCCTTTAGGTCTCTTCCCCCGCGTATGTGCGTGTGTAGCTTAATAAAGCTCTACTCTCTGTGTGTTTTGCATCATCTGTCTTGTTTCCTTTGGGCTCACCCAAAAAAGGACCCTAACAAGGGAAGATGAGAGGGAAAGAAAATGAACCATATAAACATGGAAAAAATATTTAAAAGTTAAAATAAAAGAAATATCACCATAAAAGGAATATAGGAGCAAAAGAACCAACAAAGAGACAGAGTGAATCAACTTTCTAGAAAAGAAAAACCCAAAAGGTAGGCAGAGAACATGTGGGACACTGGGGTAAGAGGAGAGCAGAACTAGCAAGAGGCTGTAGCAAGGAGGTAAGAGTACACCAAGAGCAATCCACATGCCCCCACCCCACATCTGCTGTCACAGGTTCAGAACCTAATCTCAAGTCAATATTCCAACTCTGAGATCCTGCCTGGGCAAATAGTGGTATGAGCCAACCCACACCTCTTAATATTTAAAACCTATGGAGAAGTCCAGAGTCCCAGCCCAGGGCAATCTGGGCTGAAGGGAACTGATCCGTGTAGGCCCAGAGTAAAGTCAGGAATCTCAGTCTGGGTTTGGGATTAGAACATAATTCACAGTTTGGGTTGAAGACACAATTAACAGTGGGGGCCCCAATCTTTTCCCCCAAAACTAAGGGTGGAGCACCAGGACAGGGCAATCAATGGTGTGTCTGATTGGATCAAGTACACAGTGAGACCAAAATATTAAGCCTAAGCCTTGGGCTAGAATTTGATCAGCCCCCAACCTAATCAAATTCAGAGTGAGATCAAATATTTACACCCAAGTGTGAGGCAAGTCTTTGAGTTATTAGCATCTCAAGGGGCAACTGAATCAGCAGGGGAGGGGGCTCTCAACCCTCAAACCATCATATCATCCTGCAAGAATTGAAACTGGTAAAAACTCATAAAATAAGCTGAGCATAACATCAAGGAAGGACTGATGTTTAAGAGAGTATTCCAACTTCCCAGAAAACAGAGCCTACCTATAATTAGATAGGAAAAATGAGCAAACAACGAAAAAGCACATAACTAATGAAATTTTATGGAGATAAATAGCAAGGTAAGACACATAAGGGAACAGTGAAAGCAAAGGAAACACATGCAAAGTCCAAAAGAAAAATGTGGATTGAACACAGATTTTGGAAGAACTCAAAAAATACTTCAAAAACCAATTAAGGGAGGCAGAGGAAAAGTGGGGAAGAGAAATGAAACTGATGCAAGAAGAAAGGAAAGTGATGGAAGAAGAAATGAAGGTGATGCAAGAAGAAATGGGCCAATTGAAAAAGGAGAACCAAAAACCGACAGAAGAAAATCATGCCTGAAAAAACAGAATTGACCATCTAGAAACTAATGATTTAATGTGAAATCAAGAAACAACAAAGTGGAATCAAAGGAATGAAAAAACAGAGTAAAACATGAAATATCTTATTGAAAAAACAACTGACCTAGAAAATAGATCTAGGAGAGACAATTGAGAATTATTGGACTACTTGAAAGCCATGATGAAGAAAAAACCTTGGACATCATATTACAAGAAATTATCAAAGATAACTGTCCAGAGATCCTCAAACAAGAAAATAAAAATTGAAACTGAAAGAATTCACAGATCACCTCCAGAAAGAAATCCTCAAATGACAACTCCCAGGAATGTAATAGCTAAATTCAAGAGGTACCAAGCCAAGAAGGAAATACTTAAAAAGCATTCAGCTTATTCCACATGGGTCCAAAGGAAAGGACTACCAACTCATGCTACATACTTGGTGAATAGAAAGCCTAGCAAATCCTAATACAGAAGCTTGTGGGTTTTGACTTTTTGCCTTTGGAAGAAAACAATGAGAAAATGAGGGCTATTGTCATGGTGAATGGCCATGTCACTTTGTATCCATAGGCAGGCTTACCTAGGAACCTGAAAGCTACCACAGTTGCTAAGCTGCTGTAGGAAAAATATTTCTTAGTTTATGCCTTCTTAGCCAGAAGTTTTTCTGACCAAGGTAGTGTAAGGGGAAAAAGGGGTTTTTGGGGTTCAATATATTAAAAGGGGAAATCTCCCCAATTTAGGAATAACCTCAAGTCAAAATTGACTTTATGGAAGTTTATTGAGAAGAGAGAGAGGAAATAAGGAAATAGGAATCTAACACAGTAGGTAAATTACTAAGATCCTCTAATTAATCCAGGTAGATCTAATTAACCCTCAGCCAAGAGTCAGAGGGCCAGAGGCCAGGAGGTGAATGAAGCAAAGCTTCATTCACAGAATCTATTAAGGAAGTTTCTTAAGAGAAGTTCAAGAAGATTCAGTCAGTCTTTAAACTCACCACCTCCATGGACCAGAAGAGCTAGAAGACCTCTTTCACCAGCTGCCCTCTTCACCAGAAGCACCTCTCACTCATGCAACTCCCTCTTTTTAAAGGAGTCACTCATGCATCACTTCCTGTGCCTCCCTCCTACTTTGCATGTCCAATCATAATAGACATTAGGATGCCTAGGGGGCGGTCAGTCAATTCTGATTCATCACCCACTCTAGCACATTTGGTTTAAGGACCTCCCAGAATCTGGAGGTTCTCTCACCTTTGGTGATTAAATCTAAAGATGAGCAGTGTAGATTTAATCTAATTATTACAGTAGAGACTTTGAAAGCAGACCACTTAAAGACATGTTAGCCTTGGCATGAATTAAGAAGTCTAGAACCACATCTTAAAAAGATCGTTAGCCTGAGGGTTTTGACAGCACACTGTTCAATATGCTAAAAGCTTTGAAATATGAACAGAATATGAATCTCAGGGGAGTTGACACATGGCCACTTTCCCATAAAACCCTTATTCTTCAGTCTTATTCACTCTAAAATAGAAAGGCAAGCAAGGGCTAGGCAAATGGATTTAAGTGACTCACCAAGGGTCACACAGCTAAGAAGTATCTGAGGTCAGATTTGAACCCCAAAAGTATCTGAGGTCAGATATAAGCCCTCCTGACTACAGGTCTTGCACTCTATCCACTGTGCTCCCTAGTTGTCTCTGCACATAGCATTTTAAATGTATATATGTAATGCCACCAAAAATAATACCATTGGTATCATACTTCTACTACTGTTTGGTATGAGGCTGTGTTTACTTATTTACTTGTGTGTGTGTATGTTTGAAGAGAATTTTTTTAAAAAGAGATAACTATTTTGTAACTCAGTTAAGTAATAGGCTAAGGAAGTTATATTGGCTAACTATGTCCTCAACTCAAAAAATCTCTGATAGAAATAAATAGCTATATGTGCCTAAGAGGATTCTGAAGAACCCACCTGCCCATTGCAGAGATGCTGATGGAGCAAGGAAGCAGTTCAGCCAAAGATGATTCTGTTGAGGATGAGATTAAGCAAGGGGATCCACCAGGGAGTTAGAGAACCCAACCAAGTATATTCCAGCAATAGGAGAGTTTCATTTATGAACAAAGAGACACAAACAATTCCAGAAGTAATCAAAATTCAATATGATGGGGGCAGCTGGGTAGCTCAGTGGAGTGAGAGTCAGGCCTAGAGACAGGAGGTCCTAGGTTCAAACCCGGCCTCAGCCACTTCCCAGCTGTGTGACCCTGGGCAAGTCACTTGACCCCCATTGCCCACCCTTACCAATCTTCCACCCATGAGACAATACACCAAAGTACAAGGGTTAAAAAAAAAAAAAAGAAAAAAAATATTTAAAAAAATTCAATATGATGTCCCAGTTTTAGAAGCTCCTAGAGAGCAAAGGGCTCCCATAGGAGATTGTAATATCCCACCTCCAATATATACAAACTCAAAAGTGAATCTACCGAAAAATAAATGGAGGTTCCGGGTTAAGATGGCGGCAGAGTAAGAAGCAGCTCTTAACCTCTCCTGACCGAAACACACAAAACTCCTCAAGGGGACATAAAAACAAGTCCAGGCAAACGGAGGAACCCCACAACAGGGCACAGCGTGGAAGGTACGTGGAATCGAGACATTTCCAGGCTATAAAGGGCTCTCACTAAATCGCGGGCTGAGCAACCGCCCCACCCCCACCCCCTCCACACACAAGATCTAGAGCTCTGAAGCCAGCTAAAAAGAAATAGAGCTACGGGGCCTGTTCCTGAGAGCAGCAAGACTTAGGACCCCATTAAACCAAAGAAAGCAGGCGAAATCTGAGCGCGGGCGCAGGACGCAGGGCGCACAGCGCAGGCTGAGCAGAACGCAGGCACTGCAGAGGCGTGGGTGGAGGCAGACACAGCCAGGAACTAAAGCCTAAGTGGGGAACCAGTGTAGACAGGTATACGACTGTGGAAGCAGTGCCCTGAGACTTGTAAAGAAACCTCCGTCAGAGGACAGACACTGAGCGCGAGGATAAATCTGAGAAGCTGCTGGGGTAATGATAGCTACTCAGCCTCAGGAAGTTCAGAAGAGAAAGAATAACAACAAGAAAAAGAAGTCTTTAACACTCGGCAGCTTTTACACAGAGAAAATCCAGACAACCGAGCAAACAGAGGAGGAGAACAAACAAGCATCCGGACCCTCCTCAAATAAGGAAAACTCCTCACAAGCTATGGAAGAGTTCAAAACTGAGATTTTGAGGAAAATGGAAGAGATCTGGCAAGAAAATAACTGTTTAAAAGGTAGAATCTTGCAATTGGAAAGTGAGGCTCAG
>NC_058133.1:199119173-199140216 GCF_016433145.1 Gracilinanus agilis
ATAGATAAACAGACTTGTATGAAAATATTCATAGCTGCGCTTTTTGTGGTGGCAACAAATTGGAAAAGGAGGGTATGTCCTTCAATTGGGGAATGGCTGAACAAACTGTGGTATATGCGGGTGATGGAATACTATTGTGCTAAAAGGAATAATAAACTGGAGAAGTTCCAGGCGAACTGGAGAGACCTCTGGGAACTGATGCAGAGCGAAAGGAGCAGAGCCAGAAGAACTCTGTACACAGAGACTGATATACAGTGGTAAAATTGAATGTAATGGACCTCTATACCAGCAGCAATACAATGACCCAGGACAATTCTGAGGGATTTATGGTAAAGATGCTACCCACATTCAGAGGAAGGACTGCAGGAGAGGAAACATATAAGAAAAACAACTGCTTGAACGCATGGGTCGGGGTGGACATGATTGAGGGTGTGAACTCGAAACTACCACACCAATGCAACTACCAACAATTTGGAAATTAGTCTTGATCAAGGACACATGACAAAACTAGTGGAAATGCGCATCGGCCATGGGTGGGGGGGTGCAGGAGGGGGGGTTGAAGGGGAAAGGTGGAGCATGAATCATGTAACCATGTTAAAAATGAATATTAATAAATGTTAAAAAAAATAAAAAATAAAAAAATAAAAATAAAATAAAAAAAGTGAATCTACCAGAGGATGATGGTCAGCAATCATCAGAAATTAAACTCTGGAGGTCTTGATAGAAGCCCCAGGACTATTGGGCCAGCGGCCAGACTAACTTGGAATGCGTCAAAGGAAACAGGAAAGAGTTAATTATACAGTCAGATGGAATTCATGGATGCATTTTATATATAACATGTGCTTTGTACATTACTGGAATATGTTAGTGTTTAATAAGTATAATAAATATCAGCATGGATTTGTGTTTCTGTGAAGGTATATGAAGAAAACTAAAGACAAATTAGATCCACTGAGGAAAAGCAGCCATAAAAAGACATGCTTATGAGTTTGCCTGGGATTTCATGACAGCACCAGATCTCAAAATAGCAGCTCAAAAGTATTGTCTAGCTAAAGACATCTGAAAGTTTCCTTCATAATAATCCTTGAGTTGATCATTATTTTGATAACCAAAGAATGTTTGTAATGTCATGACCAAATGATCCAGAGTTTTCTTTCCCCTGGTTCCTGTAAACTTCAAAGTTATTGTCAATATTCCTCGGTTGCCTGGGTTTGTAGAAATGACTTAGAAAATGTTATGGGTAAAGTCTTTTTATAAACAATATTTTTGAGAGAGAGACTCCTCTTATTTGATGTAATGCTTATATTCTACTTTCTATAAAAATCTTTTTCTTTGTCATAATAAATGAAAGACCTAGCAACAATCTTTGTGCTGTGTGCTTTGCCCACTCAGCTTTTCTCTCCTAGTCATTCAGATGCTTGCTCTTTATCTTTCTATCTGTCTTCTTTCTTTCACTATCTTTCGCTTACAAGGAGCTGGCCTCCCTGTTAAACTGACTCCCCCTTGCCCTTTCGAGTGGTAACGGTGGGTTTAACCCCAGACCTAGCCCTCACATCCAGTCATTCATCACCTATCACCTTTCACGTTTCTTTACAGTGAATGCAGTTTTTTTTTTATTTTTTTTTTTAACCCTTAACTTCTGTGTATTGGTTCCTTGGTGGAAGAGTGGTAAGGGTGGGCAATGGGGGTCAAGTGACTTGCCCAGGGTCACACAGCTGGGAAGTGTTTGAGGCCAGATTTGAACCTAGGACCTTCCGTCTCTAGGCTTAGCTCTCAATCCACTGAGCTACCCAGCTGCCCCACAGTGAATGCAGTTTTGATAAGATTCTATCTATGCATTGTTTGACAGGAACTATTGAATTCCCTGACAAGTACCTATTGCAATAGTTACATGTGACCAATACATTCGTATACAACTGTATACAAGCACAATATTGTACATACAATGGTATGCAATTCTGTTATATGTTATGTAATTGTATTTGATAAATATAATGCTTAAGGTACACTATACTTTGTACCCAACCTGTATCAACTGGTTGAACAATGTGGAAATGTTACATCTGGCACACCCACAAATGTGATATCTCTCAGATGATTTGTAGGGACTCCAAATTTTAGCAAAACCTAAAGGTCTGGAGGCCTCAACTACAGAGATATTGAAAAATAAAGAGAAAGGCCTTCAGGTATAACTGCCTACTAGCACAATGATCTGAGGCTTAAATGATCAGTTGCTTTTAAAGGTGGGGAGAGTAAGAGAAAATGAAGCCTCCAGGCACAGACTGAATTCATACTTTTGTCCCTGGCAACTCATCTACCAAAGATTTCCAAAGGAATTTAAATCGTTCACCCCCCAAACAACACAGAATTGCCTCCTGAGTGTAGAGTGGATTGTTAACTAGGAGAAGCAAGACTTGTTTCATCTCTGGTTTGGAGGAGACAGTCAATGAGAAGAAGCTTTTGCTAAGAGTCATTGCCCTAGCTCAAGGTTGGTAAACTATACCCTCCAAGCAGATGCTCCACTCCACCTCCACACACTCCTCAACAACTATGTCCCTGGACTATAGTTTGCCAATAGTTTGCCAGCACTCCAGCTAAGAAGAGAATGGTAATATTCCAGTTGATAAGAATATAGTACCACCCAGATAGGCCAGTGACTAAGGGAAAAAAAGACTAAAGCTTCCTACTGAAGAGTGAGCCCGGAGAGACCAGTAAATCAACCTGCCCAGTAGAGACACAATATGCTTAAAAGAGTTCAGGGAGCTCTTGCCCAGCCCTGTCTGGCAGCTAAGGTCCAGTGGCTGCACAGCTTGTCCAGCACCACCCAATAGCCTCTGTCCAATGCCAGAGCAGCCTGCCAGGTCCTATCTAGCAGTAGCCAAGACTGGTGAGGAGCCAACTACCACCGAGTGTCCTACTCCACCCAGCCCAGGAGTGAATTAGCTCCATCTAGTCATGACACCAGACCCTACGAGAAACTTATCAAAGCTCCTCATCCTGTAGAGGCACTGTGCCCTGCAAAGAGCCAGCCCAACTGAATAGCAGAGTGACATGACCATCACTAACTAACATTATGTCCCATAATGAATCCTTTAGAGAACGAAAAGATATCAAAGTCTTGTAGTTCTGGAATTGTGAGCTGTCTTAGCAACTTGTAACTTATTCTTTATACATGTACCTCCCTACTATGCATGTTGTGTGCACTCTTTCACACTCCTGAAGTCTAGGTGAATTTATGAAAGAATACACCCTTTATTGTTGGAATAAGTGGTTTTTAATGATTTTTCATATTATGCCATTTGAGTAAATATCTTTACTACAAGTTTATTTTCAGATCCATATTCTGTCTCCTATATCCCCCACATTGAGATAGCAGGAAAAATAAAACCCATTACAATTATGTATGGTCTAGAAAAAAATTCCCATATTGGCCATGTGCAAAAGAGAGAGAGAAAGAGAGAGAGAGAGAGAGAGAGAGAGAGAGAGAGAGAGAGAGAGAGAGAGAGAGAGAGATACTTTATGTATATTATGTGGGGGAAGGATACATGTCTCTCAGTCAGCACTCTGAGTCCATCATTCCTCTATGTGGAGGTGGAATGTTTCTTCTAGTCATGATTAATCATTGAATTGATGAGAGTTCCTAAATCTTTCACAGTTGTTGGTCTTTATGATATTGTTGTTAATACATGAATTATTTTGGTTCTGCTCATTTCACTTTGCATCAGTTCATACAAGTCTTCCCATGTTTCTCTTAAACTGTTCCCTTCATCATTTTACAGCATAAAAGCATTCTATCACTATAACTTGCTGGCATTCCTTCAATTTCCAATTATTTGTCACAAAAAGAGCTTACAATTTTTTTTCATATTGGTCTTTTTTGTCTTTTTTTTTTTTTATCTTTTTGGAGTATAGGTTCAAGTAGTAGTATCACTAGGTCTAAAGATATGCAGTTTACTAAATGAGAGGAATGACTGCCTACTTAAAAGAATCTGGAACTTGGTGTTAATGTGGCAAAGGCTTTTTTATTTCATCCTCATGACAATGGGTACTCATGAGCCAGCATTATAAGTGTTACAGCCAGCAAGCAAGTACAAAGTAAGGGAGCATACAGGCTCCTTTTATCCTACTCCCTAACATGAATCAGTCTCTTCCCTCACTCACCATTGACTGGTTACTAGAGAGTTAGACTCTAGTCCCAAGAGCTAGCTAATTAGAATGTGCAATTTACAGTGCCTCATTATCCTAATTATTCATATGAGTTTTAACCAATCAAAAGCTAAAGCAACTTCAATTCTACCATTAGTATACCTTATAATTATATATGGGGACAGCCCATCAGCTTGTCATGGCATGGTTTTGGGAAAATGGGGCTTAAGCTAGGAACACAAAACTTAACTTGTTTTGATTGAAAAACTCCCTGACTCCATCTTAGTGATTCATTGAGAGGAGTCCACCATCTTCCTGAACTTCACCTCTCCCACCAAATTTGGGGTCATAGTTCCAAATTGTTTTCCAAAATGGCTAGTCCAGTTCATACTTCCAGGAGTGCATTAATATATCTGCTTTTCCACAATCCTTCTTGTACTTGTCATGCTCCTTTAAAAGAAATAATTCTTAAGTTAGGATTGATTATCCTGTTGTTTGTTTTAGTTTGTAAAGCCTAATTCCAATTGGTTTTTTTAGATTGAGAGATAGAATCACTATAGTAAGAGAGTAAGCTCCTCAGTACCACAGAACTGATCTCCTGGGCATCTCACTGGGCCTTGAGCTCCTGCAGAGCTGACATGGAATGACCAGTTCCTCATTTTGTAGTAGTTTGAGTTAACCCTCTCAACCACACTTCATGTGCCTCATCTTCTAACTAGTTCAATAATTCCATGATATCAATTGTAACTTATAAAATACTAAAGCTAATTAGATAGTTGGATGATTTCTATGCCCCCCAAATACCCCCCAAATACCCTATCATGCCCTCAACATGCCCACCAGTCCATTATTGCAAGTCACTTAAGTTCCCCATTCCAATCTTACTCAACCTCCAGACAATCAGAAACATGATCAAAATGTGATATTTGGGATTCTGTAACATTTTCCCCCTCTGTATTGACTATAAACTCCCTCAGTTTGTCTTTAACTGCTTTTATTAGCCTTGGAATCTCTTTTATTGGCAGTTGCTAGCCTTGCTAATAAATTGATCATGCTCAGAACTCTTTGGTTCAGTTTCTCTTTATTGTGGATTTTTATTGAGATACCTTTTTGGTCAACTTTTTCAATCTGATGGTATGAGATAGTACCCCAGAGTTGTTTTAATTTGCATTTCTCTAATTATTAATGATTTAGAACACTTTTTTCTATTCCAGACTATTGCTTTTCAGTTCCCAAAACTGTCTATTCATATCCTCTGACTATCAACTGCAGGATAGTCCTTATTCTTGTACATTTGAATCAGTTCCTCAGATATCTTAAAAATGAGACCATTAGGGCAGATAGGTAGCTAAGTAAACAGAAAGTCAGACCTAGAGATGGGAAGTTGTGGGTTGACTTCAGACATTTTCTGTGACCTTGAACAAGTCACTTAATCCCCATTTCCTAGCTCTTACTGCTCTTTTGCCTTGGAACCAATACACAGTATTGATTTTATGATGGAAGGTAAAAGTTTTTAAATAAATAAAAACAAAGTGATGTGGAAGAGAAAGGAGAGTTATAACTAATGAGTGGAGGAATCAGAAAAAATTTCTGGCATGAATGACAGGAGCTAAGCCGTGAGGGGAGCATTTCATGCAAAATGACCAGTCCCTTGACCTTTATCCTTTCCATGACACCCTGAATATCTTGCCCCCAGTATGGTGTGAGATGTTGGTCTATATTTAGTTTCTGTTAGACTGCTTTCCAGTTTACCCAACAGTTTCTGTCAAATAGTGAACTTTTGTTCCAATAACTTGGATCTTTGGTTTTACCAAACACTGTGTTTGTATGCTTCTGTATATTGTGTACTATTATCTTCTAGTGATCAGCCTCTATTTCTTACCTAGTCCCACATTGTTTTGGTGATTAAAGCTTTTTTTTTAATATAGTTTGAAATATGGTACTGATTTGAAATTTGTTACTCCCTTCCCATTTTTTTCATTTATCCTCTTGAGATTCTTGACCTTTTGTGATTCCATTTGTAATTTTTTTCTTAGTTCTATATCAATCTAGTTATTTACATTTTACCTTCTCCATTAGAATGTGACATCCTTGAGGGCAAGGACCAGAATTTCCTCTTCCTTTGTCATCTGAGAACTCAGCACAGTATCTGGCACATAGTAAGCACTCAGTAAATGTTTGTTTCTTGTGTGCTCACTGTTAATAAAATGGCACAATCAGAGAAGGAAGGGACCTCAAAGTTCATTTCATCCAATCCATACTTGAACAGGAATGTCTTTAACAAAACATCTGTTTGACAATTAGTCTTCAAGATTTTGTTTAAAAATTCCAATAAGGGGTAACCCCCTTGCATCCTTCCACTTTTGGATGGCTCTAATTATTGGAATATTTTTTTCCAAGCATTAGACCTCAATTTTCCTCTCAACAACTTTCATGCATTGCCTAACTCTCTTCTCCAAACTTAACAATGAACCTGAGATATCACCACAGAAAGAGAATTCTAAGCATCTATGCCTAAAAGCATATGTAGGATGTTAGAATGGCTTCGAGATTCTCAACAGGGATTTCATCTCATAACTCCAGGAGGATGACCCCTTCCAAACAGTAACAATGGTTACACAATTATGAGAGTCATTGATGAACAACATTCAGTGAAGTTTATAGAATTCTCATCTTTTCTCCATTTGGTAATAGAGATGATTAAAGAATTGTGTTTCTGTGAAAAGAAGTACAAGGAAATTTTTCATCTGAATACGTTTAAAAATTCTTACTTTGATAGCTTTTGGGGTTTTTTAAAATAAGTTTTATTTATATATTTTATTTTTCTACCACCTATATTGCCCTAAACACACACACAACCCTACCCTACCAAGGGAGTAATACTTTGCTTAAAAAAAAAAAAAGAAGAAGAAGAAGAAGAGGGATGGTTAGGTGGCTCAGTGGATTAAGAGGCAGGTTCAGAGATAGGAGGTCCTGGGTTCAGATCTGTCCTCAGATACTTTCTAGCTTTGTGACCCTGGGCAAATCACTTAACCCCATTGCCTAGTCCTTATCACTCTTCTACCTTGGAACCAATATACAGTATTGATTCTAAAACAGAAGGTAAGAGTTTTAGTGAAGAAGAAGAAGGAGGAAGAGGAGGAGGAGGAGGAAGCAGTTCAGCAAAACTAATCAACATATCAATTGTATCTGCCAGGATATTCATTATTCTCCTTCCATAATTCTTTGCAAAGAGGGAAGATATATTTTCTCAGTTCTTCAGGATCAAGTTCAGTCATCCCAATTGCTTAACATTTCATTCCTTTTTCTTGTTCTTTCCATTTACATTGTTGTAATCAGCATGTATATTATTCTTATGAATCTGCTTGTTTCACTCTTCATCTATCCAAACAAGTCTTCTAATGCAATCCTCCCTAGTCATTCTTTCTTTCTTTTTTTTTTTTTTAACCCTTACCTTCCATCTTAGAATACTGTGTATTGGTTCCAAGGTAGAAGGGCTGTAAGGGCTAGAGGCAATGGGGATTGGGGTGACTTGCTCAGGGTCACACAGCCAGGAGGGGTTTGAACCCTTTGATTTGAACTGAGGACATCTTGTCTGTAATTCTGGCTCTCAATCCACTGAGCCACCTGGCTGTCCCACCTAGTCATTGGTTCTTATTGGTGGTGCATTAATATTGATCTCGTGTCTTTTTTTAAACACTTACCTTCTGCCTTGGAGCCAATACTACATACTGGCTAAGACAGACAAGTAATAAGGGCTAGGCAATGGGGGTTAAGTGACTTGCCCAGGGTCACACAGCTAAGGAGTGTCTGAGGTCAGATTTGAACCCAGGACCTCCCGTCTCTAGGCCGGGTTTCTCAATCCACTGAGCCACCCAGCTGCCCCCTTCGATCTCATTTTTAACAGAATTTGCCTACAACATCAGATGGCCAGTTCCCCTTCTTTTTATGTCTAATGTGTCAAGGACTTGGCAACTGCCATGCTCGGCAATGAGGGTGGTAGCAACAGTAGTTCCCCAGCTGAAAGGACTTAGGAAAAAACTAAAGGGTGGAGCCCATATTTATGTATAAAAGTACACATATGGCCACAGACTGTGTTTGTCAAATTGAAATTACTCTTTTTTTTTGTTTTGTTTAAATTTTAAACCCTTAACTTCTGTGTATTGATTTATAGGTGGAAGATTGGTAAGGGTAGGCAATGAGGGTCAAGTGACTTGCCCAGGGTCACACAGCTGGGAAGTGTCTGAGGCCGGATTTGAACCTAGGACCTCCCGTCTCTAGGCTTGGCTCTCAATCCACTGAGTTAGCCAGCTGCCCCTTGAAATTACTCTTTGTCTAGCTCAATATCCCATTACTTAAAATCACAGGATGATAGAACTGGAAGGGATCATTGAATCTGACCCACACACACATACATACCATAAACGCTCCATTTTATAGATGGAAAAATGAGGCTCAGAGATTATATGGCCTGCACAAAGTCACATAGTAGGTAGCAGAGATTAGTAGAAATGGGACTCAAACTTTGCCTGATATTGAATGAATGTCTTATGAAACCTCAACTTTGCTTCCCAGTAGTTCTAGGTAACATAGTGTGGATAAAGTGCCAGGCCTGGAGGCATGAAGACTCCTCTTCTTGAGATCAAGTCTGGTCTCATACACTTAATATCTGTTCTGGGCAACTAATTTGACCTTGTTTGCCTCAGTTTCCTCATCTGTAACATGGACTCAAGAAGGACATGGAAAACCATTCCAGTATCTGTGCCAAGAAATTTCCAAATGGGGTCATAGAGAGTTGTATGTAACAAAAAAATGACTGAATAACAACAAACTCCTTTTGGGGATTTGAGGATATTTCTGGTTTGACTCTGTTTTTACTTTAATCACCCTACTCATTGACTCATATTTTGCATGAAAAAGAATTTTAAAAAAAGGAAGTTCATTAAGGTTAACCTTTAGTTGATCATATCAACCAAATCTGACATTATGTATACAGTTCTACACCCATAATCCATAATCCCCCTATCTCCACAAAGAAAGGAGGGAGATACATTTTCTTTTCTCATCTTCAGGGCTTGGTTATTATAATTATGCACCACTGGATAGTCCATTTCATTGCTTTCTCTTTGTGTTGTTGTAGCCATTTTGACATTGTTCTCCTGGTTGTGCTTCCTTAAAAAAATTACTATGACTATTTTGATGAATATGGGGCCACTCTTTTGGTCTTTGCCCTCCTTGGGGGTATATATGTGGTATGGGATCTCAAGGTCAAAGAATATAGATATCTTAGCCACTTTTTCAAACTAATCCTAAATTGTGTTCCAGATGTCTCTGATTTTTTTTTAATCCTATGGTTCCTTTGACCAGTCTGGATCTTGGCTTGTTTTCATGGTCATTTCAACCCCTCAACTATACAGAAATTTCTCTGACACTTCACTGTACCAACTAGCACCATGAACCTTCCTACCTATGTACAATCTATGACAGTCTCAACACAAGCAATCCCCAAAATGGAGGAAACATCAGAGAAAATTGTCCATCAAATTGAAAAGAACACTGAAAATCCTTGTCTTCAATTTGTCCTGAATGCTTTTTACATTCTTGTGAAATGTTATAATATTTGTTCAGGTCCATTTCTAATTTTTATACCATTTCCCATCCTCCAGTATGTAAGCTTCCTGAGGATAGGGATTGATTCACTGTTGGTTTTATATACCCATCACTCTTCAGAGTGACTTGCATATAATACTTAAGAATGATAGCTGGAAGGCCTAGTACAGTGATGATGAACCTTTTAGAACCTTTTAGAGACTGTGTGCCATGCCCCACCCAGACTCATCACCCACACAAGATCCCACACAAGGAAGGGAGAAAGGGAAGGGAGTGGTACGGGTGCTCCTCTCAGGGGAGGGAGTAAGCACTTCTATTGGGCTGCTGGGCAGAGGGGCAGGGAGGCAAGGGGGAAAGGGTGAAGGGAGTATCTCCACAGAATCCCTCTGCCTTTCTAGTAACTAACTCTGGAAGGTGACAGTGCATGTGCCCACAGATAGGTCTCTGCCATAGGTTTGTCATTACGGGTATAGTGAATAGAGTGATGAAGCCAACTTCAAGCTCAGAAAGACCTCAGTTCAAATTCTACCTCAGATATTTACTAGCTGTGAGACTCAGGGCAATTCAGCCTCTTTATCTAGTTTCCTCATCTATAAAATGGGGATTATAAGAGCATCTTCCTCAAAGTTGTTATAAGGATCAAGGGAGATAACAGATGTAAAGCACATTGTAGATTTTTAAGTGCCATATAAATGCTGGCCATTGTTATTAATAATGGGTTAATCCTGGGGGGCATCAAGCTGGCTCAGTGGATAGAAAGCCAGGTCTAGAGATGGGAAGTCCTGGGTTAAAATATGACCTCAGACACTTCCTAGCTATGTGAGCCTGGGCAAGTCACTTAATTGCCATTGTCCTAGACCTTACTTCTCATCTGTCTTGGAACCAATACATAGTATTAAGACATAAGGTAAGGATTTTTTTAAAATAATGGATCAGCTCTCTGCTGCTTGTGCTAATTTTGGCCTTGCAATTAACATGAAGAAAAGAGTTCTCCACATCATTCATAAGTGGAACCATCAATTACAGCAAATGGAGAAATTCTGAATGCTATGGATATTCATTTGCTGTGGTAGTATATTTTCTTCCCCCCCAAAAAAATCCTTATCATCAGTCCTAGGTTAATTAAAAGACCAAAGAGCAGGAAACCCTAGGCAATCAGGGTTATGTGACTTGGCCAGGGTCATACAGCTAAGAAGTGTGCAAGGCCAAATTTGAACCAAAGATTTCCCATCTCCAGCCTAGATCTATCCACCATGCTACTTAGCTGCCCCAGGCCATATGCTTTCTAGGGATGTTCATAAATTATAAGGTTGATGTACACATTGCCAGAGCTACTTCAGTGTTTGGGAGCCTCCAAAGGAAAGTGTGGGAGAAAAGAGGTATTAAGCTGCCTACCAGCCTGAAGGTCTACAAAGTTGCTATGCTGATCTCATTATTGTAAGGTGAAACCTTAAGAGTATACCAGCATCATCCCAAGAAACTGAATCTCTTCCATTTGAATTATCCTAGAGCTAGATGGCTTAGTGGTTTGAAAGCCAGGACTAGAGACTGGAGATCTTGAGATCAAAACTGGCCTCAGATTATTCCTAGCTGGGTGACCCTGGGCAAGTCACTTAACCCCCATTGCCTAGCCCTTTGCTCTTCTGCCTTGGAACAAATACACAGTTTTGATTCTAAGATGCAGAGTTTTAAAAAAAAATTGTCAGGAAGACTCTGAAGATTGACTTGCAAAATAAGACCCCAGACACAGATCTTTTCTCAAGCTGACTTGGCTCATGGGCTGGCCACGTTGTTCCAATGCCAAACACATTAAGACTATTTTATGAAGAACTCGCACAACGTAAGCACTCACATGGAGGTCAGAAGAAGTGATATAAGGACATCTTCAAGATCTCTTTGAAAAACTTTGGTATCAATTGTGAGACATGAAAGACATTGGCACAGGACTATCCTTCATGGTATGCCCACATCAGAGAGGGTGCTGTGTTCTGTGAGCAAAGCAGAATTGTAGCTAAAAAGGTGAGATGTGAAAATTTAGAGACATCTCCATCCCAACATTCATATCAGCTATTTGTGCCCAACCTCTGATAGAGCCTTCCAAGTTCATACTGTTCCAATGAGCCACAGTCAGACACACTGCACATTGATCCCAATATAATGATGTCATTTTGGTCCTCTTGGAGTTCAAAGAACAACCAACTGTGACAATCAGAAAGACTGAGAGATTGGGGACAGCTAGGTGGCTTAGTGGATTGAGAGCCAGGGCTAGAAATGGGACATTCTAGATTCATATCTGGCCTGACACTTCCTAGCTGTGTGACCCTGGGCAAGTCACTTAATCCTTATTGCCCAGCTTTTCTGCCTTGGAACCAATACATAGTACTGATTCTACAATGGAAGGCAAATTTCGTTTGTTTGTTTTAATTCCGAGAAACTGACTTCTGGGTAATGATATTGATTTATTGATTAAGCTAGCATTAACCAAAAAGTGAAGTGGTCAATGATCTCCTTTGGTGATCAAAAACTCCCAGATCCCTGACATAAGTCCATAAATACAATTTGGGAGCTCATTATTCAGCCTCCCCTTTGGATATCCCATGACATTTATAATTGGTGAATAGCCAACCGGGAAGTGGTCCATCAAAACTCTCATCTCCTCCCCACCCCCTTGGTGACGGCAGGTACTCACAAGCTTCATTATCTCCCCATCTATTGACTAGACTTTATGGATGGTGAGGAGGGACATTCCTTGGATTTCCTAAGAATAAAGGAAATATGTACGAAGGTCAAAGAATCAATTTGAGCCTCTAATTCAAAATGCAGATATAGAAATAATTCAGTATATACAAAAAATAAAACCTCAGAAGCAACCAAGATAATAAAATTACATTTAATAATAAATGATGTATTATATTATAAATTGTATACAATATTACATTTTCTACATTAACTGTATTAATTACATGATTTCCATAACATACAATGTAAATATGCAAAAGATAGAATAAGATAAACATACAATTATATAAATGAAATATAATATATAATTTATATAACATAATATAAATGTATACATTTTTAATAAATAAGAATATTTAAATTATAATTATAATAATAATTTGTCAAACTGAATTGAAAATACTTGTTCTCATTATAAATTTTTTGGACTTGATCTGTGATTTCATCAGGGTTGGGAATTCCCAGTGAAGAACTTTCCCTATCACTGCTTACATGTAACTTCTCTTCAACTTCCTGTTAAGTGACTGCTCCCACTTCCCACAGTCAATGTATGTCAGAGGCAGAATTTGAACTCATGTCTTTCTAACCTGAAGCAGGATATGACCTCAGATATTCATGAGCCAGAAGCCAACTCTCTCTCCCCAGCACCAGGTTGATTTTCACATTATAAATAGCATCATCAACAGATTCATATTGTGTCTAAGTGTTTCTTTCTGAGTCAGCCTCCCATGATTGTGACCTTGGAAGATGGACCTGTACTTCTCATGTCCTGAAACACACAGAATACCACTCCTTTGCAAGTCTCTGTCCACATGGATTAGATTTGTGTGGAGCCAATGGGAATCTGAACTGGGTATCGAACTAGTCAATTTTTGCACATAGAAAGAGTTTAATAAAGACTTTTTCATTCATTCAACTAGACATTGACAGCTGCAGGTCAAAGTTCACATCATCTTAGTCCACAAGAGTATAGTCTAAGGCTGTGTTGGTGAATCTATGGCATGTGTACTGGAGGAGGCTGCTCTCCTCTTCTTCTCCATGCATCTGAGGACCTCCCCTCCACATGACCTGCCCCTCCACCCAGCAGCCCAATGGGAGCTCTTCCTCCCTTCCCTGTCTGGGATAAGTGGGAGGCTCACATGCATATGAGGGTTACAGTTCAGGCACTCTGTCTCTAAAAGGTTCACCATCACTGATCTAAGGTCTCTCACTCTCTCCCTACCCTGTGCCTAGAAAATGGAGAAAAACAGGAAGAAATGTAATTCCTCAATACATGATTTTTCTAGAATAAATTTAAAGACCTTTGGAGATAAATATAACATTCCCATTCTACATGGAATAACAAGGAGGGCTCATAGGTGCTAACACATGTAAGAGAATGAGTAACTATTCTCAGAAGAAAGAGGGGCACCATAGTCTTCTGAGATGGCTATAAGGAAACCTGACATGGCCAATCGGGAGTTGTCCATTGAAAATCATGACAGAGAACCTGATGAGACTCATCCAGGTCACTGGCCAATACTCAAGTGTTTCTTTCAGACAAACAAACAATCAAACAAACAAAAAAGTGGGGAAGATCTAGGGTAAGCACCTTGGGCTCCAAGAATTTGGTTGCCATGTAAGTAGCAGACCACTAGGAGGCCATCACTGATGATACTATCATCACCAGGGCCAAGCGGACAGCAACTGCCCGTTCACCACCTACCTGTAGGCATTATAAGAACCATTCATTGGTGGTGATGCCTCCATAGGTCCAGCTGCTTCTACTCACTTAGGTTGTTCACATATTATCAATAAAATTGGACTTACCTGTAAAATGTCTTCCTAAGATTCAGGCAACCAGGCGGTACAGTAGATAGAGTGCTGAGCCTATAGTCAGGAAAATCTGAACTCAAATGCAGCCTTGGACACTGACTACCTGTGTGACCCTGGGCAAGTCATTAAACACCTCAATTACTCCTCTGTAAAATGGCAAAACACTCAAGAAAGAAATGGCTAGTCACACAAATAGTAAGGTCAGAAAGAGTCAGATACAACTAAACAACAAGAATCTTAATCTCCTTGTTCAGTTCTATTGTTTTTCTTAACCCCTTACCTTTGGTCTTAGTATCAATTTCTAAGTCATAAGAACAATAAGGGCTAGGCAACTGAAGTTAAGTGACTTGCCCAAGGTCACATAGTTAGGGAGTGTCTGAGACCAAATTTGAACTCAGGAAGATGAGTATTCCTGAATCCAGACCCAACATTCTATCCCCTGAGCCACTTAGCTGCCCCCTATGACATGTAGGGACTATGATATCTTTTTTAAAAGTATATAACTTCTGTCTTAGAACCAATTTTAAGCATTGGTTTCAAGGCAGAAGAGAGGTAAGGTCTTGACAATGGGAATTAAGAGCTTTGCCCAGGGTCATAGACTAGAATTAAACCCAGGACTTTCCATCTCTAGACCTGGCTCTCTATCCACTGAGCAATGGACTGGCAGGAAACTAGTAAATTAAGGGGTACACAATATGTTTTTATCTTTCCTTCCAATTCCACTGGGAGTTTAGAATTTCAGGGCTTGTAGGCAGGGTTAAGACCATTTTTAAAAGGGGGTCAGGAAGTAGGGCTATGTTAGAGATAAGTAGAAAAATAAATAAAAATTGGGTCAAATTTTGACAAGTATGGCGTGATGAGATGGATGGCATTCAAGGGAGACTAATTTCTATAGTTTGATGGAGCACTGAAGAATTCTCTTTAGTGGAGAAAAGGCTTACAACTCATGCAATCATAGTCTGAGATCTGGAAGGGATCTCATAGGTCATTTAGTTTCCTCATTGCCTACTTTGATCTCTTCAATTTCTTCTTCTTCTCTAATTGCTACTACTAGCATTTCTAGTACAATATCAAATAATGGAAGTGATAATGGGCGTCCCTGCTTTACTCCTGATCTTATTGGGAAGGCTTCTAACTTGTGCCCATTGCAGATGGTACTTTCTGATGATTTTAAATAGATACTATTTATTATTTTGAGGAAAGTTCTCATAGGTCATTTAGTCCAATAGAAAATGAGACAGATAACAGAATTGGAGGATGGGGGGGGCGGGGAATGGCTAACCACTCAACTCTTACATCACTACCATCTTCACTGGCAAGAAAAGGGTGGGTCCAAAATGGCTAAGAAAAGGTAGGTGAAGTTAAAAGAGTATTAGATATCAAATCAGAAGATACTGGTTTGAATACATTGGACTAAATGAATTTATTGCTTGTATGTCTGGTCAATCTAAATCACTTCACTTATCACAGTCTCATTTTTTTGTCTTTAATCTTTAAAATTAAGGAGTTGGGAGGCAGTGAGGTGACTCAATAATTTAGAGCCAACCCTAGAGATGGAAGGTTCTAGATTCAAATATAGACTCAGATGCTTCCTGGTTGTGTGACCCTGGGCAAGTCACTTAACCCCCATTGCCTAGCCCTTACCATTCTTCTGCCTTGGAACCAATATATAGTATTGAATCTAAGACAGAAGGTAAAGGGTTTTTTAATTACATTAAATAAAGGACTGGTATTAGGTAACTTTTAAAGGTATCTTTCAACTCTTAAATCTATAGTCTATAATCGAGGCACATATGAATTAGAGTCCATGGTAAGTAAAGCCACAGTAATTTAAAATGGCCTGATCTCTGCTTTAAGTCACTAGGTTCAGATTAAGGGCACTGAAAGAAGTCATCCATATGGTTGCTGAACCACTGTCAGCAATCTTTAAGGAATTTTGGAAAATAAGAGAGATTCCAAAAGACTGAAGATAAACAAATATTGTACTGATTTTCAAAAATGGGAAGGAAATTAATCCCACAAAATACATACTGATAAATTTCAATGCCAATTCTTTTTAAAAGCCTCTATATGTGTTACATGTGTGAACCTGAGTAAGTCACTTCCCTTTGGACCTCAGTTCCTTCTATAAAATGAGAGATTTAGACTTAGACTTCTTTTTCTTTTAATCCCTTACCTTCTGTCTTAGTACCAGTTCTAAGACAGAAGAACAGTAATGACTAGGCAAGTGACTTACCCAGGGTCACACAACTAGAAAGTATCTGAGGTCAGATTTGAACCCATATCCTCCTGACTCCAGCCTTGGTTCACTCTATCCACTGTGCTACCTAGCTACCCCAACTAAATAACTTCTGAGGATATCTCTAGCTCTAAATTTATGATCTTATGAGCTGTGTGAATCCATTGGGAAAGTCACATCCTCCCTGGGACTTAGTTTCCTCTTTCATAAAATGAGGTAATTGGTCTAGATGGCCTCTGAGTTCCTCCCCAGGTCTAAATCTATATAATCTTGTAATCTAAATAGCTTGGGGCAAGTCATTTCTCTCTGGACCTCATTTTCCACTGGACCAAATGACCTATGAGGTCCCTTCCAGATCTCAATCCATGATTGTATGAGTTATAAGCCCTTTTTCCACTTAAAGAGACTACTTCAGGGCTCCGTCATACCATAGAAATTAGTTATCCTTGAACCACAATTGCCATAGCAATGGATGTCAAGTTTTGGCTGATTCCACCAAAATAAAAAGACTTCGAGAACAGATCTGATGATGCAGGCCACATCTGTCATAAAAAGATTGATCTGATTAAGGTCAGAAATGGTTTTCAACAACATGGCTTCAAGGAGATGAATTTTCTACCCATGGTATCTTTAGAAGCCTAACTTTTAATTAATAGAAAGGTTACAAACTTCACTGGAAGAGAAAGAAGCCACAAACCTTTGAAATGTTGTAAACACTTAAAAGATAGTCCTCAACTGGAACCAGTATGGATTCATCAATAAATTATAAGGAGCTAATCTAATTTTCTTTTTTGATTGTATTAGAAGATCAGGGGAAAGCTATGATCTCACCATACCTGTATTTCAGAAAAGTGTTAAATGTAGTTTTCCATATCTTTCTAGGTAAGTTAGAGAAAGATGAGCTGAATGATGATGTAATTGGATGCATTCCTAGGTGGATGAAAAGATAATGTCTATGGAATATTGAAGTAAATTTGAAGACTTCTTTCCCTTGGCTCATTTCTGGTCAGCATTCTTAAAATTAATAACTTGGATGGAGACATGAGTGGAATGCTTATCACATTTGTGGATGGTATAAAACTGGAAGGGATAATTAATTTATTGGGTAACAGAGCAAGCATTCCAAAAGATCTCAAAAGGCTAGAACAATGGGCCAAGTTTAGCAAAATGAAATGCAGGGAAATGGCCTGGACTTGTAATTTCATTAGTAAAGAGACCTTTTTAAACCAAATATTGGTTGGCACCTTCCCTGAAATTTATGGTTTTAGTGTGTTGCCTAGAGTACAAAGAAGGTAAGTGACTCAATAATAATACCTATAATTAATGCAATTGATTATTTTTAAATTGTTTTAAATTAAAACTACTGTGAGGTATCAGACCTATCAGATTGGCTAACATGCTGGAAAAGGAAAAAGAGAAATACTAGTGGGGATGTGGGAAAGTAGGTACACTAATGAATGATGGTGGAGTTGTGAACTGGTCCAACCATTCTGGAGAACATTTTGGACCTTTGTCCAAAGAGATATCAAACTGTGGAAATCTTTTGGCCCAGAAATATCACTAGTAGGTCTTTATCTCAAAGAGATAAAAGAAAAAGAACCTATATGCACAAATGGATGGAAGCTCTTTTTTTTTCCTTTAAGCCCTCATCTTCCATCTTAGAATCAATACTATGTATTGGTCCCAAGGCAGAAGAATGGTAAGTAACTTGCCCAGGCTCACACAGTTAGGAAGTGTCTGAGGCCAGATTTGAACCCAGGATCTCCTATCTCTGGACCTGGCTCTCCATCCTCTGAGCCACCTAGCTGACCCACTGATAGAAGCTCTTTTTTGTGGTAGCAAAGAATTCAAAACCGAGGAGATGTCCATCAATTAGGGAATGGCTGAATAAGTTATAGTTATAGGCTGAATATAGTTATAGTATAGTATACTCGTGGTGGAACACTATTACGCTGTAAGAAATGATGAAGGAAATGGTTGTAGAAAAATCTGGGAAGCCGTGAACAGATACAAAGTGAAGTGAGCAGAACCAGGAGAACACTGTACACAGTAATAGCAATATTTTAACAATGAAAGATTTGGCTACTTTAATCAATACAATGATCCAAGAAAATTCCAAAGGATTCAGGAAGAAAAATGCTATCTACATCTGGAAGAGAACTGTTAAACTTTGAGTGCAGACTGAAACATACTTTTTTTACTTGCTATATTTTTCTTGCTTTTTTCAGGGTGAAGGGAGGGTCACATGGTTAATGTGGAAACATGTTTTCCATGACTTCATATGAATAATTGTTATAATATCACTTGCCTTCTCGATGGGTGGAGGAGAGGTAGGAGGAAGGAGAACATTGGAAATTCACTTTTTAAAAAAAGGAATGTTAAAATAAACCATAATTATTTTTTAAATAATAATACCTATCATTCATAAAGATTTTATGTATATTTATATAATGCTTTAAGGTTTGCAAAAAACTATATACATTATCTCATTTGATCTTCATAATAACCCTCGAAGTTGGGTGCTATTATTATCCTTGGTTTACAGATAAGGAAATTAAAACTGAAAGAAGTGAAGTGACTTGCCTAGGGTCACACAACTAAAATGTGTTATAGGAGGGACATGAATTCACCTTCTTGGCTTCAAGGCCAGCTCTCTAAGATGAAATTTAACAAGGGTAAATGTCAAGTGCTGTATTTAAACTAAACAATTGATAAAATAACCAAAAAATAAAATCAATTGATAATCAAATATTTATTTAATTACTTAAATAATTTAAAATGTTTAATAAATTAAATATTTAACTGTACAAGTATGGTTGGGGAGCACGTGACTTGGCAATGGTCCTTGTGAAAATGACCCAGGGATGTTAGTGAGCCACAAGCTCAATATAAGTTAACTATATCAAGTTACAATAAAAAACTAATGCCATCTTAGATTATATTAATGGAGATATACTTTTCAGAACAAGGAAATAATAATTCCACTGTACATATATAAAGTGTTATATTCTGGGCACTACATTTGGAGAGGTTCATTAACAAATAGAATATATCCAATCATGCCACTAACGGAAGAACTAAGGATGCTGACTTGGACCCTCCACCCCCAAGTAAGGTCAGGGCAGACATAAAGGGTCCATGTACACAGAGATGATACTCAAAGACTTGGATCTAAATAAGATTCCCCCCTAATATGGTATAGAGAGAAGAGAAGGTGGTCAAGGGAATAATCTTGGGGCATAATCACCATAAAAGATTGGGGAAATAATGGCTAACATTAACATAGTCCTCAGGAACCATAGGATTCATGGAGATGGCTTTTCAAATCCACTAACTTCTCCATTCATTAGTTTTCTTGATCCCATTATAGCTATTCACTCTACGTGAGCCATCCAGAGCAATGGTCCTTCCTTAGCTCTCACTGTTCCCAGTACCTGGGCCACATCCACAGCTCTGATTTCAAAAGCTCTCCCTCACCGATCAGGATCTCTTCTCTTTACACATCTCCCCCTACTTCACTCCTAAATCTAGTCTTCATCTTCATCATGACCTCAGTGCCCTTCTTCCCTATGATCAATTTGATTATTGATTGATTGCTGATTTTTGTTGATTGATAAGTATAATTATTAAGATGAAACAATAATTGATTGGACTTATTTAACAATAAAAAATAGTCCCAATTATTAGTATTGAATAGTTTGGAATAGTATTAAATAGTTATTAGTATCAAATAGCTGAGTAAAATTAACTATAACATTTAGGATTAAGGGGAAGCTAATCATTTCAGTTTAATCGTTTAAGTATGCAGAATCACATAAGAAGATAATCCTGTTAATCATGTCAAATAAAAGATGTGTCAGAGTGGCTATTTTCCTCTCATATGTAATCATCTGTTTCTTGACTAGAACCAACAGCATACTCTAAGGAATGAAATCAAGACAACCTGCTCTCTAAACAGAACCAGATATAGACCCCAAGAAAAGAAATTAATATTGTGAGGTTTCTTTCTTCTTCAGTTTCTTTCACCCTATTCCTGTTCTGTTGTTTTTCATGTAATCAATAGCTGTTTTCTTTTTTCATCTATGAAAATCTGATGATGATCAGGATCTCAGAGCAAACTGGCTATGTCTATAGACCATTGACTTGTATGACTTGGATTTCTCATATTAAAGTCAATATATTAGGGGTCAGCTAGGTGGCTCAGTGGATACAGAACCAGGCCTAGAGATGGGAAGGATTTCCCATCTCCAGGTCTGGTTCTACATCCACTGAGCTGCCTATATGCCCCCTGGTAAGGGGAAGAAGAAGAAGAAAGAGAAGAAGGAGGAGGAGGAGGAGGAGGAGGAGGAAAGACAGATAGAGAAGGGCAGACAGACAGACAGAGAGGGAGGGAGGAAGGGAGGGATGCTTACCATATTCAGGAAATAGTTTGTTTAGAATGTAGAATTAATAAATGGGAATAATATGATAAAAATCTGTAAAGGTAGTTAGGGC
>NC_058133.1:199141478-199172148 GCF_016433145.1 Gracilinanus agilis
AATGGCAAACCATTCCAATGTCTTTGCCAAGAAAACCCCAAATGGACAAAGAGTCAGACACAAGTGAAACAACCATACAATAAGGTGTTGAAAAGAACTGACAAATCTTTAAAAGCTACAATATTTGAACAATCATGGAAACCAAGAGTAGTAGTTCAGAACTGGAAATGAATTCAACCCCAACGCATCCATAACAGAACCTTTTCCTTAAAATTTATATGCATCCCCTTCTACCAAATTTCTCTATTTCTATTGAGAGCATCACTCTTCATCCAATCTTTTTAGTTCATCCCTTCAGATTTATCCTTTAATCCGTATTTTGTCAAACTCTACACATAATTTATTGAGGCATTGTTTAGTTGGCAAAATATTTGGAGTGGCTACTTTCTTCTCCAACTCATTTTATAAATGAGAAACAGAGGCCAACAGGTCGAAAGTGGCTTCCCTGGGGGTCACTCAGCTAGTAAGTGTCTGTGGTCAGATTTGACCTCAGGAAGATGCCAGATCCAGCAGTTAGCTGCTAAATTTTGATGTTTCAAGATCTACAATATCTCTCTAGTCCAATTCTTTTTCTTGATTCACTCAGCTGACACTTCAGTTCAGATCTTCGTTATCTAGATTATTTAGGCTCCTAATTGATTTTTCTGCCTCAACTCTCACTCTGTTCCAGGTCATCCTTCATATAGATGAAAAAGTGATTTCCCTTAAGCTCCTGTCCTACTACCTGACCCAATAAGCCTCAGGAGCTCCTTATTGCTCCTAGCATCAGATACAAAGTTTTCTGTTTGGCTTTTAAAGCTGTTAACGTGTAGAAAACCCTTTCTCATCTTTTTTTGCTTTGTTCTAATTCGTGGTAAAAGCAACCTCTACTAAGCCTGTAAAGTCTCTGCCATGCAGGCTAGGCTAAGTTTTTCCCCAAAGAGGCAATCAACTATCTTCAAGACTTGTTTAGTATGGTTCTAAATCTCTCTTGATTAGAGAAATGCAAATTAAAACAACTCTGAGGTAGCATCTCACACCTATCAGATTGGCCAATATGACAGTAAAGGAAAATAATAAATGTTGGAGGGGATATGGTAAAATTGATACACTAATTCATTGTTAGTGGAGTTGTGAACTGATCCAACCATTCTGAAGGGCAATTTGGAATTATGCTCAAAGAACTATAAAACTGTACATATCCTTTGATCCTGTAATAACACTACTGAGTCTGTATTCCAAAGAGATAACAAAAAAGGGGAAAGAACCTACTTGTACAAAAATATTTATAGCAGACCCTTTGGTGGTGGCAAAGAATTGGAAATTGAGGAGATGTCCATCAATTGGGGAATGGCTGATGAAACAGATGATTTCAGAAAGAGCTGGAAAGACCTACATGAACTGATGCAGAGAGAAATAAGCAGAACCAGGAGAACATTGTACACTGTGATGGCAATATTGTGGAATGATCAACTGTGATAGACTTAGTTACTCTCAGCAATACAATGATCCAAGACAATTCTGAGGGACTTAGGACAAAGAATGCTATCCACTTCTAGAGAAAGAACTGTTGGAGTCAGAATGCAAATCTAAGAATGCTATTTTTCACTATAGTTTATTTATGTTTTTTTATTTAGGGGTTTTGGTTTTTATAGGAGTATTTTTTACAACAATGGACAATATGAAAGTGTTTTGCATGATAAACCAGATCAAATTGCTTAACATCTCTTGGAGGGGGGAGGGAAGGGAGGAAGGGAGACCTTTTGCATATTGAAGGCCACACTGTTTCCAGCCTCCATGCATTCGTGCACTTTTGTATCCCATGCCTGGAATATGCTCCCTTCTCATCTCCACCTATAGAATCTTGTACTTCCTTTCGGACACAACTTAAGCACCTCCATCTACACAAAGCTCCACACCACCACCACTGGTAGTGTCCTCTTTTGTTGACTAATTCTAGTGCATGGAGGCTCAGACTGACTTTGTTTCCTTTTTTGACAGGATAACTAGACTAGTAGATCAGTCTATTTCAGCATCTTCTGTTCTCTCATCCATTGCTCTTCATCTCAACTCTATCCTTTAAATGACCTATAAATCCTCCTGGATCCTCTCTTCCTCTGCTCCAGGTTCAGAGGAAGAATGATCTTTCTCCTCACAAAAGTCAAATCCTCTTCTTGTGCTCTTAACCCTTGTTTCCTCCGTGAATTATACACTTCATCATTCCTTCTCTCTCCCTAATTTTCAATTTCTCCTTATCGACTATCTTTTTTTTAAAAACTCTTACCTTCTCCTGAAACCATGAGAGTCTGCAAATTTTCTTTGAGTATCAAGTCAACATCCAACTTCAAGAGAGAAGATGGAAAAGGCCAACCCCATTTCAGATTGCTAGAGGAAAAAACTCTGGAAAAACATGAGAAGAATGGACAGTCTCCATCATGCCCCTATTCCAGTTTGCTACTTTAAAGTCTTCACTCCCAATGGGAAAGTGCCTTCACTCTCTATTGTCTGGCAGATAGCTCACATATACCTTCTCTGGTTTCTATTTGGCTATGATTTGGATAAATGAGTTTCTTTGCTCTTTGCTCTGCATATTCATTGTTGAAATGGTATAAGGTAAGGGTAGGGTGAAGCCCTGAATAGAGTTTAGGGCCCCCTTTTCTCCTAAAATGACAAATCAATCAGAAGTTAGATAGAACCCCTAGAGACAAAGAATATTTAAGGGGGCAGATAAATATACTTTTAGTCTGGTATACTCTCTCTCTAAAGAGGGCAGAATGGTAGTTTCCAGCCCCAACTTCCTGCTTCTTCTGGCAAAAATTAAAAGTCTCTCTTGGAGAAGAGTGGGAAGAGAAAAGGTTAGAAATGTTTATTCTGCCTCCCTTCCAGCCACACACAATGGCAACTCCCTTGCCATAAATGGGAGACTCACTATACATATGGAGCCCATTCTTCTACTCTGCTTGCTAAGCTATGATTCTTTAAAAAAATTAAAAAAGTCAAGAAAGCTTCACTTGATCCTACCATACTCTGAAGGTAGATGCTATATCGCTTCTCTTTTTCACAGATTTTTATAAAAAGCTACCCATACCCCTCATCTCCACTTGATTAGCTCCTACTCACTCACTTCTCAGCAGCTGGCTTCAAATCCCACTTCTTCTCAACAAGGTGGCCAGTCGTCTCTTCATTACCAAATCCAATGGCTTTTTTCTCAGTCTTCAGTCTTCAGTATTAGACCCTGCTGACTTAGTCCTCCCAGATATTCTTTTCTCCCTAGGTTTTCCTGATGACACTTCCCTCTTTCTGGTCTCTTGTTAGTTGTCTGATTGCTCCTTCAACCAATCAGTCAAAAAGTATTTATTAATACTTGGCCTCGGCCTAGTATTAGGTGTTGGAGATACAAAATGGAAAAAAAAATCATTCTTGCCCTCTGAGAACTTCTGTTTTATTGGAGAGAAAATATGTACATATGTAAATATTTACAAAATAAATACAGAGTAATTGGAACAGAGGGAAGTCACTAGCAACTAGGAAATCAGGAAGAACTTTACATATAAGGGATTTTTTCATTCCCATTTATTTTAAATTATATATATAAACATAACATAATATGTAATATGACAATAATAATACATATGATTTGTTATAAATATATAATAATTTTTAATAAATATGTTTATTCAAGAAAAACAAATTCTCCATTAGTTATGCCCAAAAATCTATGTCTCATTCTCTTTTTTTCCCTTTTCCTCCCACTCCTCCCCAAGAAGGCAGATAAAATGATATAGGTTGTACATATTATATCTTATGATATATATTTTGTGTATAGCATTCTTCTGGTTCTTCTCGCTTCATTTAGCATCACTTCATATTTTTCTTTCCAAGTTTTTTGTGATCATCTTGTTTGTCATTTCTTATGGCCCAATAGTACTCCATTACAACCATATATTGCAACTTATTCAGCCATTCCCCAATTGATGGACATCCCTTCAATGTCCAGATCTTTGCCACCACAAAAAGAGCTACTGTCAATATTTTAGAATACATAGTTTCTTTTCCTCTTTCTTTGATCACTTTAGGAAATAAGCCTAATAGTGGTATTGCGGAATCAAAAAGTATAGACAATTTGGAAACACTATGGGATGATCCAATGTAATGGACTTTGCTACTAATAGCAATGCCATGATCCAGGACAATCCTGAGGGACTTATGAGAAGGAATGCTATCCACATAGAAAGAAAGAACTGTGGGAGTAGAAACACAGAAGAAAGATATATGACTTATCACTTGTTTATATGGGTATAGGATTTGGGGTTTGGGTTTTAAAAGATTGCTCTATTACAAAATGAATAATATGGTAATGGGTTTTGAGTGATAATATATGTATAACCCAGTGGAATTGCTTGTCAACTCTGGAAGGGGGAAGGAAAGAGGGGAGGGAGACAACATGACTCATGTAACCACGGAAAATATTTTAATTTTAAAAATGCAGTTTTATAACTTTTTGAGTATAATTCCAGATTGCTCTCCACTATGTTCATTGTTCCACCAATAATGTACTAGTGTCCATATTTTTCCACAACCCTTCTGACATTTAACTGAGTTTTGAAGAAAACAAAAGAACCTGAGAGGCAGAGGTGAAGAGAGAGGGCATTTCAAGCAAAGGGTTCAGCCAGTACCAAGATGTGGAGAGAAGAGATAGAATGTCAGGTATGAGGAACAGCAAGATCAGTCTGGAGTGCAAAGTTCTGTTTTGGGCATATTGAATTTGAGTTGCCTATGAGATATACAGTTTGAAATGTCCATTAGGTAGATGGAGATGCAGGACTATAGTCTAAAAGAGAGACTAAGGACTGGACCACTAGGACTGGGAGGGTTTTTTTGCACAGAAGTGATAATGAAATTCATGTTAGCAGATGAGATGACTGAGTGAGAGGGTACAGGGAGAAGAGAAGTCAATTCAAAGTCTGGGGGAACACCCCCAGCTACAGACTGTGATATGGTCGATGATGTAGCAAGAGAAAGAGAGATGTAGTCTGACAGGTAGGAGGAAAACCAAGTGAGAGCAATATCATGAAAATGCAGGAAAAATGAGTATCTAAGGGAAAGTAGGCAATGATGCCAAATGTTGGTTGCTTGGTTGTTGTCTTTCATACTTAAAGACATCATGGGGTGATGTCTTTTGACTCTATTAGAAATTGGATTTAAGTGAGGCAGAGTTGTACAAAGTCATCAGCCTCAATCTCTCTTCCAGAGTCATTGAAGCCCAGAAGGAAAACAAGCCAATCTTTGCCTCAATAGTCTGTAGGTGACTGTTGGTGAGACTTGTTGTTGTTTGTCCTTTGTTTTCAGAGGACCAGTGACATCACAGGGTGATTTCTTGACTCATGCATGATTTGGATTTAAGTGAAATAGAGCTGCACAAAGTTGTCGGCATCACTCTCTCTTCTAGAGACATTTAAGTCCAATGGCAAAACAAAAATCAGGATGACTGGTGATGGCCCAGGATTCAGTTGGTGACATTGGCTTCTCTGCTCTAAGCATTCCAAAGCTCCTGCTTCTGCCACCTTTATGGCTGTTGGAATAAATTGTTCCCATCCACCCCTTCCTCTGGGGAAAGTCTTCACATGCCTGGGGTAGACACTGCCTAACTTACCACCAAGTCTGAGGACTCTCTGTTACCCTCAACCTGGTTTAATCCATCTGCTAAGACGATTTACCACAGCTGAGAGCTGGATAGCAGGTGCACATCAAAAAAGGAGAGCAGCATTGAACGGGAGTAAGCCCTCACCCAAAAGGTTCTACTCTTCCCTGAGTATCCCATACATCCCTGCCAAATGGTACAGAGAATTCCAGAAGGATGAAGATTTGGAAAAGATCACGAGATTTGGTCGTTAAGAGACGACTGCTAATTTTAGAGGAAGTGCTTCAGTGGTGAAGTCAAAAGTTGAGTTAGAAAGGAAAGACAATAAAAATCAAGTGAGAAGAAAGGAAGTCAGGTAATGAGAAGAAATCCCTTTTTCTAGGAGTATGGCTGTGATAAAGAGGAGGGCCAGAGGTAGTAAGATCTAGTCAAGGTTTCTTTAGGCTGAGAGACATGGGCATGCTTGTAGCCAGTGGAGAAAGAACCAGCAGATAGAGAAAGACTGAGATTGGAGAAAGAATATGATTATGGGGGTAGTCTTTGTTAAGAAGAAAGGTGACTTTTTTTTAAAAAACTCTTACATTATATCTTAGAATCAATATGAAGTAATGGATCCAAGGCAGAGGAGCTGTAAAGATTAGGCAATTGGGGTTAAGGGACTTGCCCAGGGTCACACAGCCAAAAAGTATCTGAGGTTAGATTTGAACTTAGGACCTCCTGCCTCTAGGCCTGGCTCTCAATCCACTGAGCCACCTAGCTGTCCTTTGGAGGGTCATTTCTTCATCAGAGTCTGGAGAAGGAGGATGGGAATGACATCAAGGAGGTTTTTGGTTGTAGAGAAAAGGAGTTCACTATAAAGTCTCTTGTCTCAGTAGAGCATGAGGCTCCTTCTCAGTCTCTTGCTAGATTATCTTGCACATTCCACCCCCTAAGTGTCTCCCTAGGCTTTATCTTGAGTCCTCTTTTCTTCTTTCTTTATACCCTTTTTTTTTTAACCCTCACCTTCTGTCTTACTATCAATTCTAAGACAGAAGAATGGCAAGGGCTAGACAATCAAGAGTTACATGACTTGCTCAGGGTCACACACAGCTAGGAAATGTCTGAGGCCAAATTTGAACTCAAGTCCTCCCTACTCCTGGCCTGATGTTATCTACTGTGCTGCCTAGCTGCCCCTCTATACTTTCTTGATAATCAGCTCCCATGGGATCAACTATCATTTCTATGCAGATGTACCTATCTTCATCTATTCTCTCTCCTGAATTCCAGTCCCACATTACCAACTGCTTATTGGACATCTCCAAATGGGTAGGCAGCTAGATGGTGCATTGAATAGAGCACTGCATATGGGGTCAGAAAGACCCGAGTTCAAATCTAGCCTCAGACACTTAGTAACTGTGTGACTTAACCTTTCTCAACCTCACTTTACTAATCTATAAAATGGAGGTTAAAAATGCCACCTCTTGTGGGGATAAAATAAGATTTTTGTTGGCTTTTTTTATTTATTTATTTTAAACCCTTAACTTCTGTGTATTGGCTCTTAGATGGAAGAGTGCTAAGGGTTGGCAATGGGGGTCAAGTGACTTGCCCAGGGTCAAACAGCTGGGAAGTGTCTGAGGTCAGATTTGAACCTAGGACCTCCTGTCCCTAGGCCTGGCTCTCAATCCACTGAGCTACCCAGCTGCCCTAAAATAAGATTTTTGTAAAGCATTTTGCAAACCTTAAAAGTACTACATAAATGCTGGCTATTATTATTATCTAAAGTTCAATATCCAAAATAGAACTTATCTTTTCCCTAAAACTCACCCCTCCTCCTTTTTCAGTTGAGGAGATCGTCATATTTCCAGGCTCTTGGCATTGTCCCCAAGTCGTTCCTCTCCTCTCCTCATATCTAACTGGTTATCAATTTTTGTTAGTTTTACTTCTGCCGCATAGCTTACATGCATCCCTTTCTCTCTTGCCCGGGCTATTGATTCCATTAGTTTCCTAACTGCTCTCCCTGCACTAATTCTCCCCTCTCTAGTCCAGCCTCCACACCACTGCCAAATCATTCCAAGCATGGTTCTGGCCCTGTCACTTTCCTGCTCACAATGCTCCAACCACTCCTTCTTGCCTCTAGGATTAACAACAAATGCCTGTGTTTGACTTTTAAAGCTCTTAATAAGCTGCCTCCAACCTATCTTTCCAGCTTGTTGTCCATTATGCTCCCCAAAACACTCTACTTTTCAGATGAACTGGAATTCTTGCTGCTCCCTCAACACAATATTCCCATCTCCCTTCTCTGAGACTTTGCCCAGGCTGTGTCCCATGCCTGGAGAGCTCTTTCTCTTCCTTCACTCCCACCTCTAAGAATTCCTAGCTTTCTTCAAAACTCAATTCATGGACCATCTTTTACAGGAAAATCACATTGAACCCCATTTACCTTCCTCCAACTCCTAGTGCCCATGTCTAGAAGGGAGCTAGGTGGTGCAGTGGATAGAGTGCTTGAGTGGAGTCAGGAGGATTAGTCTTCCTAATTGAGTTCAAATTCAGCCTCAGGCACTTACTAACGATGTGACCCTGGGCATGTTACTTAGTCTGGTTTGCTTCAGTTTCCTCCTCTGTAAAATGAGCTGGAGAAGGAAATAGCAAACCACTCCAGGATCTTTGCCAAGAAAACCCCAAATGGGGTCATAAAGAGTCAGACACGACTGGAATAACTGAACAGTGACAACAACAAATGCCTTGGAAATTACTTTGAATCACCTTTGTTGTTATTTTGATTACATTTTCTATGTCTATGTGTTCTTCTCCCCAATAGAAAATAAGCTTCTTGAGGGCAGGGATTATTTCAGTTTGGGCTTCGTATACCCAGTGTCCAGCACAGTGCCTGTCATATTTGGTTTTTTTTTTTCATTAAATTTTCTATGGACTATACTACCATAATAGCCACTTCATTGCTTTCCCTGCTTCCAATCTCTCCACATCTCCAATCTACTCTCTGCAGAGCTAATAAATTAGTATCATAAAAGACACAGGGCTAACATGTCATCCACATTCTCAAAAATATCTAATGGTTTCCTTGGATAAGATACAAATGATGAGTTCTTTTACCTCAGTATAACTGAGAGCATTTTTATTGTTTTGGGCAGCCTTGGGTTATTCTGAACCATAACCTTCTGACAATCAGTCTTCTGAGGTCATATCTCTCTTTCCTATTGATCCTCAGAAATTGTCATTCATTTATCTTTTCCCTTCTCAATAAGACAAAGAGAAGGAAGGGTGGGTGGAAGGAGGAAAGGATCGGGGAGAAGGCGGAGGAGAGAGAGAGAGAAAGACAGGGACAGAGAGACAGAGACAGACAGAAAGAGAGAGAGAAGAGGCAGAGGCAGAGGCAGAAAGACAAAAAGAGGAAAAACATAAGAGAGGGAGGAAAAGGAAAGGGAGAGATGAGAAAGAAAGAGAGAGAGAAGAGGAGAGGAGAGGAGAAGTGAGAAAGAGTTTGGGGAAGGAGAGAAAGAGGGAGAAGAGGAGAGAGAGAGAGAGAGAGAGAGAGAGAGAGAGAGAGAGAGAGAGAGAGAGAGAGAGAGAAGGAGAGAGGGAGAGAGAAAGAGAGAGAGATGAGTAGATAATTTGTGTATCTTAGACAAACACTTCAAATGGATAATGAGTTGGGCCAGGAATTAAAAAGGCATACAAGGAGGTTGCACTGCAATTGGGAAATTGGAAAGTTCTTTTGATAATTTCAGAATTCTCCCAAAATATGAAGGCTTATCTTTTTTCTTCTTTTTTTATGTAATTCAAATTTTTTATTTAATTAATTAATTAAGAATATTTTTCCAAGGTTGCATGATTCATGTTCTTTCTCTCTCCTCCTCTCACCCCGCTCCAAACGCCAATGAGCAATTCCAGGTTCATCCTTTTTTTTTTTAAAAAACCCTTACCCTCTATCTTAGAATCAATTCTGTGTATTGGTTCCAAGGCAGAAGAGCAGTAAGAGCCAGGCAGTGGGAATTAAGTCACTTGCCCAGAGTTACATACTTGGGAAGTGTCTGAGGGCAAATTTGAACCCAGGACTTCCCATCTCTAGGTCTGGCTCTCGACCTTCTGAGCCATCTAGCTACTCCCAGGCTTATCTTTTGAATATCAATATTTGGCTAGGGGTTTTTTTTGGTGTTTGTTTTTTTTTGTTTGTTTTGTTTTGTTTTGTTTTTTTGGTATAGTGACAAGTCAAGTGTAATGCAGGTATAATGCAGATGATACAGGAGCAGCCAAGGGGCCTAATCTGATGTTGTTGATGGAATATCAAGGGAAGGGAATCCCAAACCAAAGCTGTATGAGAGTTGGATGACTTCCCACAGCAGCTGGGTCAGGTCCCCTTTAGGCCCCAGGTTCTGCTAATAGGCCCAGGGCTTGGAACCAACCCAGCCAAGACAGTTAAAATGTCTCCAGGAAGCTGATTGAAACTCCCTGAAACATCAAGTTGGAAATGGATAACTGGCTTGGAATAGCCTGCTCAACTAAGCTGTGACGCAAATCTGATGGATGTTGGTAGGTAAGCAAAGGTCCAAGACTGTTCAGGATCAAGGTTAACCATTTTTGTATATAACTGTGGGAAAGAAAGGGAAGGTAGATGGCTGAAGGAAACCCTATGACCTTGCCTAAATTGTTGATGTTGATTAATCCTGGAGCACAAATTGATATTCCTAGGTGCAAAGTGATGAGACAGCCTTGAGGGCAAATCTCAACTGTAGCTTGTTGCTGAGCCCAGAGGCTGGGCAGCCCCTGGGTCAGTTGCAGTTGATCTTGGTTGTAGCTTTCTCACTAGCTGGTATGTAAGATGTTATCTATGCCAAGGTAGAATTGGATAATTGGCTAATGATTGAATAGCTCCTACCAGACTAACAGAATCTCCCAAAAACCACCCTCAGAGCCCAAAAACCCTCCTCCTTCCTAACCCTCCAGATAAGGTCAGAGAAGTGAAGTTCCCAGGGGTTTAGAGACCTCCTTTTATACCCTTTCCTTAACTTCCACCCTGTCACACGGCCTGGGTGCTCTGCCAGGTTCTGTGTTCTAAAGTGGCAACTGCCAGCTTGCATCCCCAGAAATATGGCTGCTCATTTCTGCACATAACACAAGGAATACTACAAGTTGCCATCATACATAGTGACTATGGTCATTGAAGAATTAAACCACCATAGAGATGAAAATTAACATTCATTAATTAAATATTATATTTTATAAATTTTTATTAATAATAAACTAACATAAAAAACTAGATTGGAAAGGTGCTAAACTAACCCAGCCCGCTCACAAGAGCAAAAGAGAAAGAGGAAGGAGCTACAGAACTTATAAAACAGGCACAGGAGAGATTAAAGGAAATTTGGGGAAATACTAAGGGACTTCTCGGGGATGAAATCCAAGATTCAAAATCTCCATTTCTACACCACTGAGGGTTTAATGAAGAGGTAAATGGTTTGTGTGAGTAGGCTCAACTCATAAAAATAAGAAACTACAAAGAACTGGAGTAAATGATGTCATAGAGTAATTATTTGATGCAAACAGACAATGAACTGGTCGAACAATGAGGCCCAAGGATAGCCAGCACTCTGCCAATTTGAATAAAGTCAGGAGAAAGTGAGGAAGACCCCCATAGCTCCACTGGCAGATTTAGGAGAAGAGATGGACATGGAGCATGGGTAGACATGGATAGGGTTCAATCTGCCCAGTCTGAGGGAACATCCATATCAATAACATCCAAGATCAGCTGAGTATTTAAAGTTTCACATTGCACCCCCCAGATGAGCTAAGATCACAAAGGACAAATAGTCAAAGTTGGAGAGGCCATAGAAAGACAGGGACACTGTGGGTTATGAATTGGTCCAGCAGTTCTGGAAAACCTAGAATTATACAAGATAAGCCATTGGATAGAACACCAGACCTGGAGTCAAGAAGACTCTTCCTGAATTCAAATCTGGCCCCAGCCACTTAGTAGCTGTGTGACTTTGGGCAAGTCACTTAACCCTATTTGCCTCAGTTAAGAAATGACAAAACACTCCAGTATCTTTACCAAGAAAACCCCAAATGTAGTCATAAAGAGTCAGACAATGACTGAACTTCTTGAAGATAAGCCACTGGTAATTGTATATATCTTTTGGTTCAGAGATGGTACTGCTAGCCATATCCCTCAAAAGAGGTCAAAGATAGAAAGAAAGAACCCTACATAAGAGTGTAGTTGGTCTTTGACTAATTATTTTCCAAATAGAAATCAAAGGACAGATAACAAGAGGTAACGAAGTAATCAGGATAGCTCATCTTCCTGAGTTCAAATTTGACCTTGGACATACTAACTGTGTGACCCTGGGTAGGTCACTTAACACTCTCCCAAATTCCTCTATCTGTCAAATGAGCTGGAGAAGAAAATGGCGAGCCACTCCAGTATCTTTGCCAAGAAACCCCAAAAGGGGTCAGAAAGAGTTGAACACGACTGAAAAATAACTGAATGACAACAAATGAAATATCACTATGTTTGTCAGTCAATCAATAACATTTATTTAGCTTTTATTATGTGCTAGGCTCTATGCTAAATGCTAGGGATATAAATAAAGACAAAAGATAGTGCCTTCTCCCAGGGAGTTCAGTCTAATGGAAATGAAATGCATCCTGTGTCCCCTTATGAAATGTGAATTGAAAGGGAAGAACAGAAAAGATAATGGGGCCTGAATGCAGAGGAGGTATGAGTTGCTTTGATCCTTAAATGTGTGCCTGTGATCATTGGACTCTAAGTTTATGCCTATTTGCCCCATGGACACTGTGAATATTTGTGGGAGAATGCACTCCGTATTTAAGAGGAAAATATTTGTAGCTGCTTTTCTTATTATGCTATTGTGGTAAATGTGTTTGTTTTGAGCTAATTGTGCCTCTTGGCTGACTGTAAATAGGAAGATCACTGACAGCAGCTTGTAAGCTTGTAAGTCTTAGAGCCCTAAACTCACAGGATACCCTCATACCTGGGAGTCGCAGTCACCTCTGGAGACTCAACTCATAATTTTTAGTACAAGTCTCTAGAGAGAGTTCAGACATTTTTTGTAGTAACCAGGGGCTGAAATCGAAGTGAATAGCCAACAGTTGGGAAATGGCTAAACAAATGAATGTGATATATATGTAATTTATGAACATAAAAATATTATACTATAAGAAACAACCAAAATGAAGAATTCAGGGGATGTTTCAGAAGACTTGTATAAGTTGACATAGAGCAAAGTGGACAAAAATAGGAGAACAATTTATACAATGACCACCACAATGTAAAGGAAAACAATATTGAAAGACATTAGAACTTTTTTATCTACTTAGCGACAAATCTTGACTTCAGAGGACTGATAGAGAAGAATGCCTCTTCTCTTAGCAGAGAGGTGATGAACTACAGGGGCTGAATGAAGCATTCATTTTCAGATATGTCTAATATGTTATCTGTTTTGTTTCAAGGGAAGGCTTTAGCAGAGGGTGGAGAATCATTAGGAAATGACATTCATTTTGTCTAAAAGTGCATTAATAAAATATTTATTTGGGCAACAAAAAACATATAAATAGATCAAAGATAAGCTGTGAAAGATCTTAAATGCCATGTTAAGAAATATATTTTGTTGTATATGAAAAAGGCAGCCATTAGAAGTTCTTCAGTGTGGAACACAGTCAGATCTATACATAAAAAGATTATGGCAACTCTCTAGGGCCATGTTGGCATGCGTGCTGGAGCATGTTAGAGGGGAGTGCTCCCTTCCCCCTCTCCATGGGCCCCTGAGAACATTTCTCACATGACCTGCCCCTCTTCCCAGCTGCCCAATGGGAATACTTCCTCTCTCCCCTGTCTGGGATAAGGTGGGGGACTCACATGTGACATGAGGGTTGAAGTTTGGGCACTCAGTCTCTAAGGTCTCTAATAGGTTTGCCATCACTGCTCTAGATTGGAAAAGAAGAGACTTTCAGTGGGACCAGTTAAGAGGCTATTGCTATGGTCCAAGTAAGAAGGTGTTCATGTCAAATCAATGTATGGCTAGATCAGTAACTCTCAGCACAAGTACCACAACTTCTCTCTTCTTCCTCTGACCTGTGGGTCCTTATCACCATCCTATGGAACATAAGCTTTTTCCTCAAAGAGTCCAACTTTAGTCTCTTCTTACTTCTTTTCTTTTTCCATTCCTTTTTTTTCTCTTTTCTTTTCTTTCCTTTCTTTCCCTTTCTTTTTAGACTGAATCTCTCTGTCTCACCTTAGGCTATAAGTGTGGTGTCCACCTACTCCTAAGTGGGAGGGAAGTTTTGAACTGCTCCATTTCTGACTTGGGTTGGTTCATCCTTATAGCCCAGTGCTCCTCATTTTCTGCTCTCAAGGGCTTACCATATTGATACTGGACTGAGTGATAACACCATGCCAGCTTTAGCCCTCCTATATCACAAAACTCCCAAACCCAAGTGATCCATCATCCTTGGCCTTTCCAATAGCTGTTATAGGTCCACACCACCATACTTAGCTCCAACTTTAATCTTTAAGGGAAAATCCTCAAGATATGACATAGCACCAAGGGTTTCCTTTCCTTCTAAATATCTCATTCTCCCTCTCTCCAGTCTCCTGAGACAGGTTTAGATTCCTCTGTGATGGATAAGGGGCGGGAAAGCTAAGGAACCTCATCCTGTTTCAGTAAAAGAGGCCTCTTCTGTAGATGGGATGACATCATGGACTTCTGTTGTCCATACTGACATCACCCTTGAGGCACATTGGAGCCAAGTCTTTTGGTACCTGAATTCCCTCACTTCCTTTTCCCCAAACTACCTCTTTGGAACCCAGCTACAGAATACCTAGACTCATTTTCTGTGTATGGGGGTAGGGTGAGGTGGGAAGACTGTTTCACTGTTACTTCTCTGCTGTCTATCACACATGGACACTCAAACTCTCCACTTTCCTACATATCCACTGGGGGGTACCCAGCCCTAATGACTTCCCTTGAATTTGTGGTTCACTTAGAGGATAATGTGGCAGTGACCCTGGAGACTTAGAGGAATAACATCCCGGGCCCCCTCCTCCTTTCAGGGGAGATGCTTGAGCCCTAGATTTCATCTGGTGATTGGACTTGGTGTGGGGGTTGGCATGAGGGTGCCTGACTGCTTATATGGGTATCTCCCCCAGCCCTCACTCACCAGCTGTGACTTCTTTCAGCTAAAAAAAGGGGGGGTATAAGGGAAATACCAGACCCCTTAGGGAAAGCAAGGGATGAAGGGCTGTGAGAAGGGATGAGGAAATAGAGTTGAATCTCCTCATTTTCTTCCCATCTCCCTCAGGGGCCCCATATCCCGAAGAGCTGGAGAACCAGGTTTGTTTCTCATTCTCCTCTTGGCACCTTTGGTGGAAAAATCGAAACTCACTTAGAATCTAAAGCCAGGGAGAATGTGGCTGGGATGCAGGCATTGGAGGGGGAGGGGTAGACTGGAAAAGGGAGAGGCTGGGGCTCCCCCTCCTTCTGTCCTCCTCCTTTTCTGGCTCCGTCTTCTGCTTCTACGTGGCTCTCAGTCCCAGCTCTCTCCACATCCAGAGTTTTATCCTGGAATCTCTGTAGATGAGGGGAGGTGGGGGTGGGTGGGTAGGGAGTGGAGTGCTTTATAGGCAAGGGTGGGAGTGGGGAGAGGAAAGGGGCCCTGGGGAACTTCTGGGGCTTGGACTCCTGAGACCATGGAGCCCACTTAAATTTGTCCCTGAGAGCAGACTCCGAAGAGCGATTAGGAAACATGTGTTGACCAGCTGTTCCCCATCTCCTCGAAGGAACCTGGCTGAGACTAACACTGAGGGGGAGATTGGTGTAGTAGAAAGCATAAGGGGCTGGGTGTCAGGAAGCCTAGATTATAGCCGGCCTTTACTACTAATTTGTGCCCGATTTCCTTCTTTGGACCTTCGTTTCCTCATTTATAAAACAGGAAGGCTGGGCAGAATGATCTCTAAGATCTTTTCCAACACTGATGTCCTATGGTCTAGGAATGGAGTGAGACCAGTGATGGGCAAACTTTTTAAAGAGGGGGGCCAAAGGAAAGGAAATGCTCATCTGTCAGTCTGTTTCTAAGGAAACTCTTTGGAAGTTTCATTGTATTGTATCCTACTCATTGTATTCGTCAGATTAGGAATAATGTCTCCTGGCCTGATAGAACATTTCAGGGGGCCACATCTGGCCCTCAGGCCATAGTTTGTCCATCACTGAGTTAGACAGATGGAAAAGAAGGCTTGATCACCTTGCCAGAGGACCCTAGGTCACTGTGAAGATTTTCCTAGGGGAAGACAGTAGAAAATCAAAATGATATCCTCAAGGAGTCTGTGTCCACTTAAGACCCATTTAAAGGTTTAGGATACACAAAAGTCTATATCCAAGGGCCTGAGAGAAAATGATGAAGTCATTTCATCCATCTCCAACCACCCAGAATCACCTCCACAGAAACTGCTTTGTCTCTCTAGGTCACCCACCCCCAGGATCTCCCAAATTTGACCATCAGAAACTGTCCAGATGTCTCACCTCATTTCTTTCTGCTGCCCTGGAGCCAGAGAAGCTGCCACCCATCCATCTACCCTCCTAGCCTCTCTCCCTTCCCAGACAGTTTTGACTGCCCCTCCCCACCCCCAGCCACAGCCTCCCCTCCACACACACACACCCCCAACCTCAGTACTGAACGAAAAGCAGACCAACTTTCCTTCTGGAATCTGATGTCTCTGCTTTCAGATGGAGAAACCATCTGGACTGAATTATGGGAGGCAGAGAAAGAGGGAGGGAAAATATGAGCATGAGCTGGCCCCAGCCCACTCCTCTGGCTCCCCTTTCCCACCCAGGGCCAGGGAGAGGGAGGAAGGACTGGAGTTTTGTGCCCTTTGTTGGGGGCTGCCTATTGCCCCACCTACCTACAGATATTGGGGAGCAGCACCTCTGGAACACCTGGAAAAGAGCCAGCACTTAGTAGGAACTTAATAAATATTCTTCAAAAAATACAAGAATTGCAAACCGTTAGCAACCATATGAAAGAATTCTCTGGATCACTAAGAGCTACAAAAATCAGAACAACCCTGAGGTTTCATCTCGCACCCTGCAAATAGGCAAAGGTGACAAAAGCTGGGAATAGTCAGTGCTGTCAGGGTTGTAGAAAGAAAGGCATTGTTGGAGGAGCTATGAATTGGTTCATCCATTATGGAAAGAAATTTGTAATTATTTGAAGAAAGTGACAAAAAATATCCATTTTTGACCCAGAAAGCACACTACACCCCACAGAGTCTTTGACACAAAGAAAGACTCCATGTTATACCTAAATGTTTATAACAGTGGTTTTGTGTGTATGTGTGTGTGTGGTAGCAAAGAACTAGAAACATGTTCCATCAATGGACAAGAAGATGTACATCATTTGGTTGTTGTCCTTCATACTCAACAAGGACCAAAATGACATCTTGGTGATGTCTTTTGACAATTAGATTTAATTGAGGCAGAGTTGCATGAAATTGTTAGCCTCATTCTCTTCCAGAGTCATCCAAGTCCAGTAATAAGTCAAAAGTCAGAATGACTGAGATGCAGTGGATGACCTTGGCATCTTCCACATCCGACCAAGCTATAAACACCCCACAGTGCCTGTTTCTTCCACCTTCATGGCTGTTGGAACAAATTGTTCTCAACCATTCCTTTCTCCAGGGGAAGTCTTTGTATGTCTTTGTTAGACACCCCTCTAACTCACTGATGGATTTGTGACCTATCTGTTACCCTCTAGCTGGTTTAGTCCACTTTCTGAGATAGTTTATCAGGTATGGCCACTGTGCATACTACAGCTTCTTGGAACCACAAGTGGCCACCAAAAGAGGAAGGCAGCCCTGAAAGGGGCTCAGCAAATTAACATACCAGTCTTTCCTGAACATCCTGTACACTCCAAGTAGGAAATGGTTTAAAAAGTTGTGATACCTGGATTTAGTGGAATTGATATTCCATTGCTGTAAGAAACAACAGACATGGTGAGGACACAGAAGCATGGGAAGGGTATATAAACTGACGCAAAGCAAAGTAAGCAGAACCAAAAAATATGCACACTGTCTACAATAATGTAAATAGAAAGAACAACAAAAACTACAAAAAGTGGATGCTGAAAAGTAACAATAACCAAGTTTGGCCCCAAAGAAGAGCTATAGGAAGGCCACTTGTTTGCAGAGACAGGGGACTATTGATCCAAAACACTGCATATATTGCAATTTTTTAAAGTATGTTGATTAGTTTTGCCGAACTATTTCTTTTCCCTACCATCCACCATTTCTTTGTTATTAGAAATTGCCCTGGAGAGGTGAGGGAAGTAAGGAGGGATGAAGTACACTGGGAAATGTAGGTGATACAAGAACAAAAGATGGCAGTAAACTTTATTTTGAAATTAAATTCTTGTTGAATTGAATCTTTGAGGTAGATATGCCTGAGATATTCAGGAAAATGGTGGGGAAAACTTAGAGGAAATGCTTGCTCTCCCCCATTCCCACCATAAGCATATTGTCTGGGCATATGTGGTTTCTGGATTCTCTTAATGGCTGTTTTCTAATATCTAATATCTAACATCTAAAGGTTTTCTAATACTCCTCAGAACTCAGTTTTCATTTCTGGGAAATAGGCTAAATACTCCAGAGGCAGTCAAGTAAGCATAAGCAAAGGGAGATCATGCAGGTCAAAGAGCTTTTTTATAAATAAGACAACTGGGGCTCAGGAAGTGTTAACGGTCTTAGTCATGGGCACACAGCTAGTTAGGAGCAGAATGAGGACAAGAACCCAGGTCTATCTCTACATGTTCTTTCCCTTACACTTCGAAGTGGGGTCAGAGCAGCAGGATGGGAGAAAAACACAGACATAACATTAGGAAGAGTCTTAGAGTGGGGGAGAGAAGGAGGGAAGAGTAGAGGGCACAGAGAGGAAAGCTATAGGAGAATTTGCTTCTTACTCAAGCTTCCTTCCTGCCTCTTCCCAAGTATAGTTCCAATCCCACCTCACTCTACCCAAAACTCAGCTATGTTCCTCCCTCACACTGACTTTCCTTTTTTCTTTCCCAATTTCCCTCCAATCCTTCCTTCCTTCTTTCCTCTCTTTCTTCCTCTCTCTCCCTTTCTCCCTCCCTTTTTTCTTTATTTTCTTCCCCCCTCTTCCTTCCTCCCTTCTTTTGTCTCTCTCCCTTCTTTCCTCCTTTCCTCCCTTCTTTCTTCCCTTCCTTTTTCCCTCAGTCCCTCCCTCCCTTCCACCATTTCCCCTTTTCTTCCTTCTTTCCTTTTGTAATAGCAAAAAGAACTGAGTTTGAACTCAGAAGACCTAGGTTCAAGTCCCACCTCCAATATTTTGCTATCTCTGTGAACAAGCCATTTAACTTTCCTTTTTTTTTTTTTTCATCTTCAGTTTCCTCATTTGCAAAATGGGAATATAATACCTGGACTGAGGTGCAACCTTTCCTACTGGATAGAAACCTGACCTCGGAGTCAGAAAGACTTGGATTTAAATCCTACCCACACACAAACTAGCTCCAGAAATCCAGCAAGTCACTTAAGCTCTTAGTGTACCATGTGACTCTAATACTCAAGTTTTAGATGATCTGAAGAGGAAATTCCTCCATGGACCTCCCAATACCAGGAAAATCACAAATCCTGTTCACAAACAAACAGAACGACTTAATACTACTTCGTGGAATTGTTGTGAAGAAGTAACTTTATAAACGATAAAGGGCGACACAACCAAAAATTAGTATCTGTTCCACTCTCTCCCCATCATTAGCTCCCATCCTTTTTCTATTCAATTTCTTTTCCTTTTGGGGAAATCCATCCTTCTTGTTTGTGTCTTCCTTGGTCCCCTGCTCCCTTTCCCTTCTGGGCTAACTCTCTCCACCCAACCTCTCTCCCTTGGGTCTCACTCTATTCAGTCCCTCATATTATAGGATGTCAGAGCACCCTCCAAAATCATCTAGTCCAAGAGAGCATAATTTGTAGGGAAGGTCACCCGGTGGGTAAGAGGCAGATCTCCTGGCTCTCAATCCAAGACTCTTTCCACGTTGGCAGAAACCTCTCCTGGAGGGGAGAGACAGAGGCTTAGAGAAGAGCAGGGCTGGACTAGGCCAGGCTTAGTTGGACTGGGTTTGGAGGCAGGGGGTGGTGAGGGTTTTGATCCTTTTTCTTTAAATCAATGAAATCGGGGCGGAGATACACAGTAATAAGTTGGGGATCATCCTTCATTCTTTTTTAGGCTTAATGCCCAGAGGAGTGACTCCACCCTAGCCCCCATCTACCCTCTCAATTCCAACCACACCCCCACTTCAGCTGCCAGGTCAGCTGGCACTGCCACAACCCATTTGACAGAGAGTTGGGGCGCGTGCCCTCAACCTCTACCACTGTGAGCCCCTAATGGGAATGGGAGAAGGGGGGAGGGGGAGGAAGAAAGGCCGGGACATTTTTTTCCTGAAGGATCCCCCACTCCCCTTTCGGGGGCCCCAGCTCTGTGCTGGCTCGCCAGCAGGCAGGCTCAGAGAAGTGGGGGGGGGGCGTGTGGAGAGAAGGCAGTTAATGGGAAGAATGAGGTTTCTCCGTTCCCTCCCAAGTGCTGTGCTGGCGGCTCCCGAAATAAAAATCAAATGTGGGCTTGGCAGAAGGATCGGAGAGCTGGGGACCAGCGGCCCAATGGTGTACAGCTTCATTCTTTCCATTGTAACTTCACCTCCTAACCTCTGGCATTTTAATTATGTCTCAACCCCGCTCCCTACTCCTTTCCAGCCCCTCCGGCGACGGGATGGTGAGCTGGCCCTTTCTTCTTCCCCTCCCCCTTCAAAGGGAGTGGAGGGGGGGGCAATCAATCCTATCCCCTCCCCCCCCAAGTCAATTCCAGGACGTCTGGGTGAGCCACTGGTTCAGAGTGTTGGAGGCATGGGGCTCTGTACTCTGGAGCTCCCATGAGGGGCAGACAGGGGCCCTGAATGAGAGGACACAGGCTTCCAGGCACCCAGTTTGGCATGGGATACCAAGGTAAATCCCCTCACTCATTGCCTGAAGTCAGAGTCTGGACATGAACTGAGATGAAGGGCAGAGAGACTTTGAACTTTCCACCCACCCTATCTGTGGTCAGGGAAAATGCTTGCCTGCAAGATGTCAGCTGGCACCAGCAGGCATCCACCCACCCAGGAAAACTTTTTTCTTCTTCCCAGTTTCCCTTAATTGCAGCTCTCCCCCAACTGCCCCTCAGTTCTCCCCTTCTGCCCTTCTCTTCATTTTTCTCTACCCCCTCAATTCCCCTTTTCTTTTTCCTTCATTAGTGAAGTTGCAGTGGAATGTAGAAGACAGACACTAGTTAGTCAGAGGACAAGAGTTCAAATCTTACTACTATTCATTGATCTCTATGATCTTAGATAAGTCACTTCCCCCTTTCTGTAACTCAGGTTTCTCAACTGTCAAATGATGGGATTGGACTGCAAGGTCCCTTCTACTTCTATAACCTTTGAACCTGATTGGAGGTCTGGGCTGTCCCCATCTTCCCCTGCCCTTTTCCACTGGGTTTTTCATCTCCTAGGATTAAATACTGTCCCAACTCAGTACCTACTTACAGGTTCAAAGAATAGAGGGAAGGTCAGAGGCATTTCCAACTTCTGGTGCCCACTTAAGTGGGGACCTAATGACTACCCCAGGAGAACAGACATGGTTCCTTTGAAGATGAACATCTGGCAAAGAACAACCCTGGGCACTGTGTCCAAAGGCATATCCTTTGGACAGTTCCCAGGTGCTCTGACACTCATATCACCTAGTACTGCAGAACCCCATGCTAAATGGGGAGCATCAGACAGTGCTCCCCCAACACCTGCTTTTTCACCCTCCAACTTCCCAAAGCCACTATGTCTCCTAAATCCAGTAGCCTGGAAGGAATAAGACCCAAGTGGGCATTAACTGGTAGTGGGATGGATGACTTGGAGGCATATTAGGAGTCTGGACACAAAGGGAATGGGGAAGAAAACAAGGTAGGCCACAGCAGCAACTAATTTTTCTGCCTTCCTCATCAACTTTCCTCTTCCATCCATCCAAAGATAGGAAAAAACTTGGTGCCCCATAATTCACACTCAGCTGAGCTGCCAGTCTCAAGAGACCCTAGAGCATCAATGACTTCAAGTTCTCTAAATTTCACCCCACCCAACTTAAAAGTTTCCCCTTCTTAACCAAAGAAACTGGCCACTTCTTCCTCCCCAAACCCCCAATTATGATCTCCCAGGAAACTATAAGTAAAATTGGGTGAATATAGAATAGTTTATCTGTCAGATCTATTGGGAAGGAAAGATTTTAAGACCAAGCAAGATTTAGAAAATATTCAAAATATAAAATAAATAACTTCGATTACATTAAATTTAAAAGGTTTTGTACAAACAAAAATAATGCAATCAAAATTAGAAGGGAAGTAAAAAATTGGGAAAAATCTTTATAACAAAAACCTCTGACAAAGGTCTAATTACTCAAATTTATAAGGAGCTAAATCAATTGTACAAAAAATCAAGCCATTCCCCAATTGATAAATGGGCAAGAGGCATGAATAGGCAATTTTCAGATAAAGAAATCAAAACTATCAATAAGCACATGAAAAAGTGTTCTAAATCTCTTATAATTAGAGAAATGCAAATCAAAACAACTCTGAGGTACCACCTCACACAAGATTGGCTAAAATGACAGCAAAGGAAAGTAATAAATGTTGGAGGGGATGTGGCAAAATTGGGACATTAATGCATTGCTGGTGGAGCTGTGAATTGATCCAACCATTCTGGATGGCAATTTGGAACTATGCCCAAAGGGCTTTAAAAAACTGTCTGTCTTTTGATCCAGCCATGCCCCTGCTGGGTTTATACCCCCAAAGAGATCAAAAGGAAAAAGACTTGTACAAAAATATTTATAGCTGCTCTCTTTGTGGGGGCAAAAAATTGGAAAATGAGGGGATGCCCTTCAATTGGAGAATGGCTGAACATATTGTGGTATCTGTTGGTGATGGAATACTATTGTGCTCAAAGGAATAATGAACTGGAGGAATTCCATATGAACTGGAACAACCTCCAAGAATTGATGCAGAATGAAAAAACCAGGAGAACCTTATACACAGAGACTGATACACTGTGGCAAATTCAAACGTAATGGACTTCTGTACTAGCAGCAATGCAATAATCTAGGACAATTCCAAGGGACTTATGAGAAAGAACGCCATCCACATCCAGAGAAAGAACCATGGGAGTAGAAACACAGAAGAAAAACAACTACTTAATCACATAGGTCAATGAGGATATGATTGGGGATATAGAATCAAAGTGATCACCCTAATGCAAATATTAATAGTATGGAAATAGGTCTTGATCAATGACACATGTAAAACCCAGTGTTCATTGGCTATGGGAGGGGGTTGGGAGGAGGGGAGGGAAAGAACATGAATCATGTAACCATGGGAAAATGTTCTAAATTAATTAATTAAATAAAAGTTTTCAAATAAATAAAAAAAAAAAAAAGAAAGAGCACTAGACCTGGAGTTGGGAGGACCTCAGTTCAAATCTGATCTCAGATACTTCCTAGCTGTGTATTCTGGGCAGTCCACATAATCCCATTTGCCTAGCTCTTGCCTTTCTGTCTTACAGTTAAGATAGAAAGTAAAGGCTTTTTTTAAAGGCACTATAGGGGGCAGCTGGGTGGCTCAGTAGACTGAGAGCCAGACCCAGATATGGGAGGTCCTGGTCTAACCTCAGACACTTCCTAGCTGTATGACTCTGGGCAAGTCACTTGACTCCCATTGCCTAGCCCTTAACACTCTTCTACCTTAGAACCAATACACAGTGTTGATTCTAAAATGGAAGGTAAGGGTTTTAAAGAAAAGGCACTATGCAAGACACTGAAGACACAAAGATAAAAGCAAGACAATCCCTGTCCCCCCTGGGTTTGTATTCTATAGGTTCCTCATTCTTTCTGTCTCAGTCTTTCTTTCTTCTTCCCCCCTCCTTATCTCACTTCACACAGATGTCTTCCACCACTTTTGCTTCTTTCACCTCTGTCTGACAGGAAAAGGTAACCCTTCTCTTTACCAAAGTAAACCTTTCTACATGCACAATCCCATCTTCTCCAAAGATTGTCTTCTCCATCCTTCCACTAACCTTCAATATCTCCTTGTCTAGTGGCTACTTCCTCACTGCCTACAAACACTCACATCTACTCCATCCTCAAAAAAATCTTCACTTATTCCATCCATCTTTATTAACTCTCATCCTGTAGCTCTTCGCCCTTTTGTAGTCAAATTCCTTGGGAAAGCCATCTACCATCAATGTCTCCACTTAATTCTTAATTTCATTTCACTTTCTTCTTAACGGTCTGAAATCTGGAGACTACACCTTGGTTTCTAGTCTGTGTGACTGGGAGGATAGTGGCATCTTTGATATTTACAGAGAAGTTAGGGAAAGGAGAGGAAATAATGAGGGAGATTATTAGAAGAGAAAGAAAATGACTAGGGAGAAATTATGGCTAAGGTTTGGAGATGTTGATTTAAAGATGTCTATAAGACATAGTCATTCAAATGAAATAACTCTCTCTAAAGTTACCAATGATCTCTTAATTAGCAAAGCTAATAGCTTTTTCTCACTCTTCATTCTTCTTGACCTCTTTGCAGCCTTTGACAATCAACCTTTTCTCCTTGATTATCTCCTCATAAGATTTTTGTGACAAAGCTCCCAGGGGTTCAACTATCATGTCAAGATAGATGATTCTAAGACCTATTTACCCAGCCCCTACCTCTTTTCTGACTTCTAGTCTCTCCTCCACTCCAAATTTCTCTTAGACAACTCATCCCAGGTATTTTATAGACTTCTTTAAATCAACATATCCAAAACTTTAATCATAATTTCTCCCCACTTATTTCCTTTCTTTTCCAGTGATCTCCCCAATCATTTCATCTCCTCTTCCTAACTTCTCTATAAATTTTCACCTTGATTCTTTCCTCTTGAGGTTTTTGTGACAAAGCTCCCAGGGATTCAGTGATCATCTCAGGATAGATGATTCTAAGACCTATTTGCCTAGCCCTTACCATTGTTTAAAGAGCATGCTTATACATAACCAAAACCCCAAGATAAAACCATAAATACACTGATGTGAAAGATGATTCTACCAGTTCTTTCTCTAGAGGTAGATAGTCTTTGAGGATTTTCCCAGATCATTTCACTGCTGAGAGGACCTTAGTTTTCACAGATAACCATCATCTAATATTGCTGTTATTGTATACAATGTTCTCTCAGATCTGCTTATTTTGCTCTTCATCATTTCCTGCAGATCTTTCCAGCTTTTTCCAAAATCATCCTGCTCATCATTTCTTATAGCACAATAATATTCCATCACCAATACGTACCACAATTTGTTCAACCATTCCCCAATTGATGGCCATCCCCTTGATTTCCAATTCTTTGCCACCACAAACAAAGGATTTTATATTTTATTCTGAGTGCAATAGAGAGCCACTGAAGCAGATTGAATAGCCTTGTCAATATGTATTCAACGGTCAGGTTTATGCTCTAGGAAGATCTGTTTGACAACTGAATGGAAAAGACATTTAATTGGGAGAATGGAGTGGAGTGAAGCCCTGAGGCAAGTAGACCAATAGCAGGTTTTTGCAATATTCTGGTAAATGATCAGGGCTTGCGTTAGGCTAGTGGCAGTGGCAGAAGTGAGATGGGGCATATATGAGAAATGTTACAAAGTTAGAAATGTTAGATTTTGACAACTGATTGGATAGAAGAGAGAAAGAGAGAGAGTGAAGAGTCAAGCAACCATATGCTGACAAACCATTGAGGGTAACAAGAGGCCTCAAATCTGCTGTGAAATAGTGGGGTATCATTATTGGGTTATGTTGTCCTCTATTATGTTATATTAATATAATGGAATATTATCATGCTACAAGAAATGAAGTAGACAGTTTCAGAGGAAAATGGAAAGACTTTTTTGAACTGATACAGTATAAAGTAAGCAGAACTAAGAAAACTATAATGATAATATTATAAAGAACCACTTTGAAAGACTTTAGAACTCTGGCAAACACAATGATAAACCATGAGTCCAAAAGAATGAAATTTATCACTCCCCTCCTGATAGAGGTATGAATTTTATTAAATGCAAAAAGAGACTTTTTTTTTTAAATTTTAAACCCTTAACTTCTGTGTATTGACTTATAAGTGGAGGAGTGGCAAGGTTAGGCAATGGGGGTCAAGTGACTTGCCCAGGGTCACACAGCTGGGAAGTGTCTGAGGCCGGATTTGAACCTAGGACCTCCTGTCTCTAGGCCTGGCTCTCAATCCACTGAGCTACCCAGCTGCCCCAAGAGACTTTTTTTTAAACATGGCTGATGTAGGGATTTGTTTCATGAGACTATGTAAATATGTAGTAAGGGATTTGCTTAATTTAAAATTAATTATTATTTGTTTAATTAAAAATTAAGAGATTTTATTATAATTATAATAATTTTTTCTCAATTTAAAAATACTTGCTATTTTAAAAACAAAAATTTTAATTTTAAAAAATGAGGGATTTGGATTTGATGGCCTCAGAGGTCCCTCCAGAATCTACAATCCTAGGAAACAATTTTCATTTTTCTTCTGTTATAATTTCGCCTTAATCTTTTTTTATTTTAATCATTTATTTTTCTCCCTCTTCTCTTTGATCAGGTTAGCTAAAGATTTATCAGTTTTGTTAATCTTTTCAAAGAATCAACTTTTGGTGATGTTTATCATGTCTGTAGTCTTTTTCCATTTTATTTGTTTCTCCTCTAATATTTAAGAGTTTAATGTTCGTTTGAACTTACTTTGAGTTGGTTGATTTGTTGGTTTTCTAGCTTTTTTGTTGAATATCAGTTCATTTATCCTCTCTTTTTTTCCATTTTGCTAATATGTTTTCGGAGATAAAGAATTTTCTCTGAGAACAATTTATCTACATTCCAAAAAATTTTGATGTGTTTCATTGTTACAATTCTTTTTCATATAATTGTTGCTTTAATTATTCATTAGTATGCTTTATTAAGGATATAATTATTGTTTCCATTTAGATCTGTATCTTTTGCTTGTGCTCCCTATATTAATTACTATTTTATTATATAGGCTACAGTCTGTAAAGGATATGTTCAACATGTCTTCTTTTTTTTACATTTATTCTTAATTTCTCTGTGGCATAGTATTTTTATTGAACTATTTTTTATGATGATACATTTGGTGCTGAGAAATATGTATTTTCCATTCAGAAAATATCATGAATAGTCTTTAACTTTTCCAACATTCAGTTCTCTATTTTCTTTTTTGTTTATCTTTATCAAAGTTATCTTCTCTGAGAAAAGAAAGTGAAAATCTCCTACAATTATTGTTACAATATCTTTTTACAATTCTATTATATTTCTCTTTATTCATTTAGAGACTATGTCATATATTGCATATTCATTGAGTAGTGAATTGTATTGTTTCATTGTCTATAATACCTTTAAGTATAATGCAGTTTTCCTTTTGCGAATTTGTTTTATTGCTTTGTCTGACCACATGATTGAAATACCTGATTTTTTTTGGAATCATCTGACATATTAAAATTTGTTTCATGTGTTTTTTTAAAAATTTATTTCTTATATATAGCAGATTTTTAGGTTTTGTTTTCTAATCCATTTTGCTACGTTGTTTCTAGTTGTCTAATCCATGTATATTAAAGTTGAGATTGTTTCATTTTGTAACTTTTATTGCATTTTGTATTGATTTTTAGTCCCCACAGAAAGACTTTCTTGGAAGAAATATTAAGTTGGCATCTCTCACTCATGCCTCTAGACTCCCAACCTCAGATTGCCTCTTGATACAAGATAGCTTTCAAGCTAACAATCTTTTTTTTTTTTTTAAACCCTTTCCTTCCAACTTGGAATCAATACTCTGTATTGGTTCCAAGGCAGAAGAGCTGGTAAGGGCTAGGCAATGCCCAGGGTCATACAACTGGGAAGTGTCTGAGGCCGGATTTGAACCTAGGACCTCCTGTCTCTAGGCCTGGCTCTCAATCCACTGAGCTACCCAGCTGTCCCCTCAAGCTTACAATCTTGAGGCTTCTAAAGATGAGATTTCTTAGCGTCAACTTCTAGTGAGGCACTAAAGACCAGAGGACAGTCACATTTTCATCTATGGGTTCCTATTTAGTAAAAATCCTTAGCTGTTCCAAGAGAGCAAACATAATGGCCTTGAAAATCAAGACCTAAAGGGGAAAAAAAAAGAACAGGAAAATCAAGACCTAAGCAAGAATTGTCCTTGAAAACTCTACATATTCTTCCTTTCTTGGACTACCCTAGAACCAACAGTCCCTCACAGATCCTTCCGTTTCTGGGCAGAGTATCCAAGCACTATGAGATAAGGAGGGGGGGAAGGAATATTTGAGGGCCAAGAGACAGATAGGTGGTACTTAAAGTCAGGAAGTCCTGAGTTTCAATCTGTCCTCAGAAAATTACTAGTTGTGTGCCACTGGGGCAAGTCACTTAATGCCTTTCATCTTCGGTTTTCTCGTGTGTAAAATGGGGACAGTAATAACACCTACCTCCAAGGAGCTTTGTGACAATCAAATGGGATAACATATGTGTAGTGGAGGAAGAAGAGGAGGAGGAAGGGTTGTGTAGTGCTGTTTCATTTTGCCTATGTAGGTTATATATGTCCACATGGGTCTGCCTAGGTGTAGTTCATAGAGAGATATAAATAGATATCTCTGAGTCTCCTCCTCCTCTTCTCAAAGGGAGGTTTTGATTCTTGCCAGGAGAGGAGGCAAGAGGTTAAACCCTGTGCTTTCCTCAGAGAAAAGGGGAGAATCAAGCTAGAATTATGTATATCTACTCTCTTAAACATTATTAGTAGAGGGGAAATAATATTTAGGTTCAAGCTGCCCTCTCTATCACTATCCCTTAATGGGAAAGGAGTGCTCCAAGCTCTCCAAGCTCTCTCTCTCTCTGAGAGAGAGAGAGAGAGAGAGAGAGAGAGAGAGAGAGAGAGAGAGAGAGAGAGAGAGTGTGTGTCAAGGCTTAACTTTCTTCCCCCACGTCCCTGATGCTAGTTCCACAATGAAAACACATAGCAAATAGCAGAAAACTCCATTTTCCCAAACAGATGGCAAACATAAATCAAAGAAAGTACACATAGGAAACTATATGCCAGAGAATACACGGAGTGAATGAGCTCTCCCATTGGGAGTGAATTAACAGCTCAACTTGGAGAGAGAGTCCCAGATTTCACAGAAGAGGAAATTCCCCAAAGTCTCTAGGGTAGTAAGCGGTGGCCAGGGACACGTTGAGATGCTGGCTCCTCTCGTGTCAGTCTCTTCCCAGAGTCTCTCTCCGTCTGTCTGTCTCTCACCAATTCAGCCCTATACTCAGATGAAGAATATTGGATAATCAGTTTCCAACAAGAAAGAGAGTTCCATGCAACTGACCCTTAGAACCAAGGATTACATATGGAAAAGGGGGTCAGAGTGAAAGACATGGTATTATAGACTCTTCTCCTTGTGCCTGGATATAAGCTATTTATGCCTTTTCAGGCGACTTCCTGTGGACGTAGATGTGGTCATTCTCAAGCATTGTAAGTGCTCTATAGTACTAGCTGGCAAGGGACCAGCCTAAGCCACACCTGGGATTTTTTTTTCTCTTTTTACTATTTTCCTGAGTTGTCTGTAGCCCTGGACTATTGCTTCATCATAGACCATAGGTTCTCAAAAGCTAAGCCAATAGAGGCCATATCGCTTCAATGTGCAAAATTGAGCAATAAAAATCAAAAAGTTTATGGGAGAAATGGGGTTTAGAGCACAATACTCAAAAATTTCATCAGTAACACATTTTGGGGGGCAGCTAGATGGCTCAGTGAATGGAGAGTCAGACCCAGAGACAGAAGGTCTTAGGTTCAAATCTGGCCTCAGACAATTCCTAGCTGTGTGACCCTAGGCAAGTCACTTAACCCCCATTGCCTAGTTCTTACCACTCTTCTGCCTTAGAAGCAATACACAATACAGGTTGTTGTTTTTTTAAGTATCATAGTTTTCATAAGACAAGAACCTTACTTTTTAAAGGACAGTTTTATAAATGTTAAGTGGTTAAGAAATATATAAATATTATAACAAATCAGGGCAGCTAGGTAGCTCAGTGGATTGAAAGCCAGGCCTATAAATAGAAAGTCCCAGGTTCAAATTTGACCTCAGACACTTCCTAGCTATGTGACTCTGAGCAAGTCATTTAAACCCCTCCCCTTGCCTAGCCCTTACCTTTCTTCTCCCTTGGAACCAATACATGGTATTGATTCTAAGACAGAACTTAAGAGTTAAAAATAATAATAACAGCATCCCCTATTCTGGAGTGCTTCTCAGCCTGCATCCTAGTTCCTACAGGACCAGGCTGGTAAAGTCAGTAGCTATGGAGAGAGTAGCAAATGCAGCTCCAGGATGAGGGGTGAGGGCTGAGGCCATGGTTCAGTTTAGCCCTCCTCTATCTACAGCTCTTACTGTACTAGATGATTAATATGGCCCTTAGACAAGTTTGGGATGTTGAATGAGTGGGGGTAAGTATTTAAATTTAAAGTATAAATTTATATTCATTTATTTATTTGTTTTTAATTTTTTCTGATACATAATATTTATAAAATATATATTATATATAATATATATATAACATATAATATATTGATTAAATATAATGAACTTATATTTATATTATAAATTTAAATTTAAAGTGTAAAAATTCACAAATGAAAAAGAACAGTAAGACACAGGAGATTAACCGAAGAGCTGATAGATGTCTCAGATTGTGTGCATTTTGTGTATTCCTACAAAGCTGGCTTCAGCTGGGTGCAATTTTCCACTTTCCCACTGTTTCTGGAGACAAAATTGTGCATAAGCAAACATGAAATTCAAGGTATACTCAAATTGTTCCCTAATATAGCAGTTTCATTGAAACAAATTCATGTTTTCTGAATCAGTTTTATAGTAGAACTGACTCTGTGTGTGTGTGTGTGTGTGTGTGTGTGTGT